>NW_026057580.1:54931489-55076025 GCF_023721935.1 Panthera uncia | reverse complement strand
TAAATATGTGTGTGTGTGTGTGTGTGTGTGTGTGTGTGTGTGTGTATATATATATATATATATAAAGTTAAAGGAGAAAGGAAACTGAATTAATGAGAGGTAGACCTTTAGAAGGAATTAAAATGAGAAGCTGTTCTTTACTTACTGGTTGAAATCAATAATTAGTCCAATGGAGAGCAATAAGAAGTAAAATTATTTTCCCAGAGTATCCAGTGCAACCACTTTGTAAGTTAACTGTTATTAAAGCTCTATTTAGGCATCCACTGAGAGGAAGGCAGGATTACCATCAGTGGATGACACACAGTGATTTTGTTTGACTTCTTCACAAAACATGGGAGGTTTGTTTGCTCAGCACTGCTATATAAACTGCAAATTTACAGTGTTAAATATATATGCCCTTTTTCTTCAGTATTCAGTAGAATAGTAGGCTGGCCTTTGAAATCAGATATAACCAGGGTTTCAGTGACAGTTTCCTTTAATCATTATTAGGCATCATGTTTATTATGTGTACTGAAAGCACTAGAGCATGCTGGATGATGAGCCACTCCAGTGACAGGTGGAAGACACTCCCAGAAGTTGTGAGGAAAGAGAGTATCATCAAGAGCAGTATTACTGAGCTAGTGACTAGAGGCATCATGAGAAGGAAGTATCTGGTTTGAGAGTGATGGTTGGGACGACACTACCTGTGTAATAAATGGAAACTACTGGAACCGAATCAGCGTGAACACTGAATCTTGTTCTCATGAGTAACATGCTGCACCTGAGTTTAAACATGAACCAGTTGATCTTACTCCTAGATTGTCCACAGGCTCTAAACAGATACCTAACATTCAAAAGATGTACCCCTGTGGGTGTCACTGTGTTTGTACAACATCAATGTGACTAGGCAGTTAGGAAAATGTTTGTCGGCATAAATGAAATTATCTGTAACTTATTTCAATCATTTACTTCACAGCCAACACTCTGGATGGAGGAGCAGGGGAGATGAATCTGAATTCCAACCCGAAAATAGCTGGAAGAAGCAAAAGTCCCCAGGACCCTGGACCAACAGGGATTAAGATCAGAGACAGGCGAAAGGATCCAAGTGGCCATGTGCACTGCTCCAGGGAACAGCAAAAGCCTGAGATTGCCAGAGGCCCAGGGAGCTGATGAGTGGGAGAACATGGCAGAAAGCCACATGGGTAATCAAAGGGCCCCTTCCCTGAGGCCTTGACTTCAACAGCAAATCCAGATGCAACTAAAGGCTCAGAGAAATAGATCTACATGTGGCTAGGCCCATGTTTGTATGTGAGAGTGTGTATGTACCATCAGCCAGAAAATAGGTTGCTTATTGGGTCATTTTGATTTGCTTTTCTGTCACAGTTCAAGTTAACAAATAAGCAGTTACGGGCTTATTTGAGTGGCTCAGTTGGTTAAGCCTCAGACTTCAGCTCAGGTCATGATCTTGCATTTTGTGAATTTGAGCCCCCAGTGGGGCTTGTGCTGACAGTTCAGAGCCTGGAGCTTGCTTCAGATTCTGTCTCCCTGTCTCTCTGCCCCTCCCCTCTCACATTCTGTCTCTCTCTCTCTCTCCGAAATAAACAAAGACACACACACACACACACACACACACACACACACACAAACCCCACAGGCTTTTTATAGATAGAAGGTGCTTCAAAATGATTTATCAACAGGGGGCCTGGGTGGCTATGTCGGTTAAGTGTAGGACTTTAGCTCAGGTCATTATCTCAGGGTTCAGTTCGTGAATTTGAGTGCTGCATCAGGCTCTCTGCTGTCAGCACAGAGCCTGTTTTGGATCCTCTGCCCCCCCCCCCCACCATCCCCCCCCCACGTGAACACTCTCATAAATAAACATTAAAAACAATTATTTTGGTCACCTGGGTGGCTCAGTCAGTTAAAGCATGTGACTCTTGGTTTCAGCTCAGGTCATTATGTCACAGTTTCTTGAGTTTGAGCCCCATGTTGGACTCTGTATTCGCAGCATGGGGCCTGCTTGGGACTCTCTCTCTCTCCCTCTCTCTCTGTCCCTCTTCTGTCTCTGTTTCAAAGTAAATAAATAAATAAGCTTTAAAAAATAAATAAAAATTTTAAAAATGATTTATCAGCAAACAAGTATTTCTTAGTGGAGGCTGGAACAAAAGTAAGCTTCAAGGTAGCATGATCTTTAATCTTCTAGGATGAGTTAGAGAGATTGTGCTAGTTGAGAATGGTAGTCTGAGACTGTTTAGGCTGCATTACACTGAAGTCATCTCTCTAACCCTAGATCTCATCAGAAGGGAGAGTCTACAGAAGCATGGTTGTCAGTTGTAGAAAGAAGTACGTGTGTCTGGGGGTGGGATAGGAAGCATGACTATACCTATCTTTGTTTGAATTGGGTTTGTGCTTCATGTAGAATATGGAGTGAAGAAACAGAAAATGAAAACACCTTCACTTTTACCTAAAGTTTCTCACCATAGCTCAGTATTACATGCAGAGAAAAGGTAAAATTGGGAGTAACTATGAAATATTGGAAAGGCGAGATATGTCCAAAAAGGAAAGGAAAAAAAAATGTGGCATGTGACCCATGAACAAGCGAAAAGCAAACATTGACTGTGAGTCCATCTCAATATTAGTTTTAGCAAACAAAGTCTTTAAAAAAATATTGAAGGGAAAATAGGTTGAAAATTTCTAAAGAAACTGTGGATTTAAAGAGTAAACTGAGCAATTCAGCAAAGAAATGGAATCTATACAAAGAGCCAAGTGGAAATTTTATAACTGAAAAGCATAATAGCTGAAATGAAAACTTCAGTGGATAGGCTTAGCAATAGCATAGTGATGGAAGATGGAAAGAAAGGTCAGTAAATTTAAAGATAACCTAGTAGGAAAAATATCTAGTTTGAAAAACAGAGAGAAACAATTTAAAGTGAAAGAGTCTGAGGGACTTGTAGAACAATATTAAAAATTTGAACATATGGATAATTAGGTCTCAGAAGAGGAAGCATAAAAGTGTGGCAGAAAAGTGGGCCAAAAAGAAACAGAGGCCAAAGTTTTGCAGTTGCGATGGAGATCATCAATTTACAGACTCAAAATGCTCAATGAACAAAACCTATCAAAACAGAATTATATGTCCAGTGAAAATAAGGACTTTTTCAGATAAATGAATACCAAAAGGAGTCACTGTTCTTAGGTCTCCATTACTTCATATGATAAAGGATTTTCTTAAGACTGAAAGAAAATACTATTAACTGGAAACCCAGATCTATAGGACTGGAAATAGTAAATAAGTTTGTAAATACAAGTCTATAGTTGTACTATGAAAAAGAATAAATAACAAGTGTTGGCAGGAATGTGGAGAAAAGGCAACACGTATGCACTGTTAGGAATGTAAATCGGTGCAACCAGTATGAAACATGCCATAGAGGTTCCTCAAAACCTAGAAATAAAACTATCAATTCTACTTCTGGGTATTTATTCAAAGAAAACAAAAATGCTAACTTGAAAAGATATATGCACCCCCTTGTTCACTGCAGCCTTCTTTACAATAGCTAAGACATGGAAATAACCTAAGCATCCACTGACTGATGAATGAATAAACAAGATTTGGTGTGTGTGTGTGTGTGTGTGTGTGTGTGTGTGTGTGTATTATTCAGCCCTAAAAAAGAAAGAAATCTTGTCACTTGTGACAATATGCATAGACCTGGAGGACATTATACTAAGGGAAACAAGTCAGACAGAGAAAGGTAAATACTTCATAATCTCACTTGTATCTGGAATCTAAAATAAAAACAAACAAAAAAGCTTACAGATCCAGAGAACAGACTGGTGGTTGCAAAAGGAGAGCAAAAAATGGGTAAAATGGGTCAAAATTTACAAATTCCAGTTATAAAACAGGTAAGTCATGGGGTTTTATTGTACAGCATGGTGGCAATCGTTAATAATACTGTATTGCATATTTGAAAGTTGCCAGATGAGTAAATCTTAAAAATTCTCAGCGTAAGAAAAAAATTGTAACTATGTGTGATGACGATGACAGATATTAACTAGACTTATTGTGGTGATCATTTTATAATATGTGCAAATATCAAACCACCATGATGTACACTTGAAACTAATGTCATGTACCAATTATTCAATAATAATAAAAAGTCTGTGCTTTTTTTCCTTCTTCTCCTGGACCCTTAAAAGAACACTCAGTTTTTACAGGAAAAAAAATATATAAATGTTATTATGTACATAACTACATAATTTGATGATGGCCAAACTCTACAATTTTTTCATAAACAGCCAATTTTCTTTGACAGGTAAATACATAATAACAATAGCACAAGGGATAAAGCACAGAGTAAACAGAATAACACTTTTGTTAACTTGTTGCGTTTGTAGAACACTATCCATCAGCTTGATCTCAGAGACCATACCATGGCAAGCTAGCCAACAAGTGAAGAGCACACATGCTTTTCAAGTCTATGTGGAAGATTGACATTATATGCCAGACAATACAAATCCTCACAAGCAATAAATCTTACAGAGTATGTTCTCAGAAAACAATGAAACTAAATGAAACATCAAGGAAATTCCCTAATATTGGTAAGTTAACTAATATATTTTGTAAATATCTGATGGGTCAAAAAAAAAAAAAAAGAAAGAAAAATATCATGAAGGAAATTTTAAAAAATATTTTGAACTGAAAGAAAATGAAAACACAAGATACCAAAATTGTAAGATATAGCTAAAGTAGTGCTAACAGTGAAATTGATAGCTTTATATACTCATTAGAAAACAATTTTAAGAAGATTAAATGATAATGACCTAAGTTTATGAACATAGAACTAGAAAAGAAGAGATAATTACAACCAAAAGTAATTAAAATAAAAGAGCAGAAATAATTGAAATAGAAAATACAAATTGAGAGCAATTAATAAACCCCACATCATTTGAAATGATGAATATAATTGATAAATCCTAAGAAAAACTGGTCAGTATAAAAAAAGAGAAAATACAAATTTCCAATATCAGGAATTAAAGAGGGGCTATAACTGCAGGTATTACAGACAGTTGAAGAATAATAAAATAATACTATGAATAATGTATAAATTTAATAATTTCTATGATTTAGACAAAATCCTTGAAAAATTCAGTTTCTTAAGACTTATTGAATTAGAAATAAAAATTCCAAATGGCTTGGTATGAATTAAAATAATTTATAATCAAATCATTCCCAGGTAGTTTGATGAAATTTATCATTAATTTAAGAGAGAAATAATAGCAATCTCTTACAAACTCTTTCAGAAAACAGATGAGCAGGGATTGCATCTTGACTCATTTTATCAGGTGACCGTAATATCTGATAAAAATACTTCTCTATAGCTTTTTATCTAGATATATTTATTTATAACAACCTACAGTTTACTACACATCATTAATATGTATGTAAAAAACTAACAAAATGTAAGCAAATCATATCCAGCAATAAATCAAAAGGATGATAAATAATGACCAAGTGAATAAGAACTAAATTCAGCATTTTAAATTAATCAAAATTAAATGAAAAATAGGCATCAACCATAATAAAGAAGAAAAATCATAAGATAATTTTAATAACTGCAAAAAACTATTTAACATAATTAAACCTATATTCATGTTGAAAACTCCTCTCAGAAAACTAGGAATACAAAAAATATCCTTAATTTATAAGCAACACACATAAAATCTTCATAGTTAACATATTAATTTATGGGAAAATATTGACTGTTTCTCTTTAAAATCAGGAAAAAGATAAAGACGTCTTCACTTGACAATTTTAATACATATCATACTGAAGTCTATAGCTGGAGCCATAAGGCAAGCAAAGAAATGAGTCATAAATACTAGAAAGAGGGAATGCTCTACTGGTAGAGGAAATGACTGTATAGAAAAACCTAAGGAAAAAACAAAAGAGTTATTGGAACTAATAATTTAGCAAAGACTCAAGATACTATACTGATATAAAAATAAATTATATATGTTATACAATTTAGCAAAAGAACACTGGAAAATTAGTTTAAATGTCATTAAAAACATGAACTACGTAAAAACAGACTCTTAACTGTGGAAAACTAGTAGAGGGTTACTAGGGGGAAGTGAATGTGGAGATGGGTGAATTAGGTAAGGAGAATTAAAGATATAGAAGTTTTGAATCACTATACTGTATACCTGAAACTAATATAACACTGTATGTTAATTACATTAGAATTAAAATTAAAAAATAAAAAATAACTACTTCGTAGTAAATCTAACTGGATTAAATTTAACCAGATTTACAGATGTATATCTTAAAAATAGAAAATATGCTTAGACAAATTCAAGAATATCAAAATAAATGGGCATATTCCATGTATATGTATTGGAAATACAATATTGATAAGATGCCATTATTCCCCAATTCACATGTAGATTCAGCAAAATTGCAAACAAAATCCTAGAAAGCCATTTTCTAGAACTTGGTAAGTTGAGATAAAAATTCATGTGGAAATGAAAAGAACTAAAACAATAAAGATATTTTTTAAAGGAAAAAAACAAGCTGAAGCGTTTACAATAGGATGTAAAAGTTTACTATAAACTTACCAAAATCAAGAGGGCATTGTCATAAATATAGGTTTATTTATATATTGATAGAAAGAAGAGAGTAATGTCTGTACATATGTCATCAATTGATTTTCTACAAATATTCCAAGGTAATTTGGAAATAATTCCAAGAGAAAAGGGCAGTCTCTTAAACAAATCAGTACTGGGTCCATTGGATATTGGTATGAAAAATGCACTTCAGATTCTGACCTCATGTGTTATACAAAATTTAATTCAAAATAGATCATATGTGGGGCACCGGGGTGGCTCTGTCAGTTAAGCCTCCGACTTCAGCTCAGGTCGTGATCTCTCAGTTTGTGGGTTTGAGCCCCATGTCGGTCTCTGTGCTGACAGGCTGACAGCTCAGAGCCTGGAGCCTGCTTCAGATTCTGTGTCTCCCTCTCTCTCTGCCCCTCCCCACTCATGCTCTGTCTCTCTGTCTCTCAAAAATAAACATTAAAAAAATTAAAAACTAATACTAAAACAAAATAGATAATATATCTAAATGTAAAATCTAAAACATAGGGGAAAAAAATAAAACTTTACAACCTGCAGGTAGGCCCACATTTTTAGATAACACTCAAAATGCAAGAATTATATAGGAAAAAATGATAAATTGGATTTTTTTTGTTCTTAAAACCATTCAAAATTAAAAGATAAAAGACAGACTACAAAAAATATTCCCAATACATTTATCTGACAAGGACTTTGTGTTTAAAATATTGAAAGAAATCTTACATTCCCTCAATTAGAGGAAAAACCACCCAAATAGGAGAAACAGACAAAATATTTGAATCATAACGTCCAAAAGCACATATGTGACGGCAAATAATCATATGAAAAGATTAGCCATTAGGGATATACCCACTTAAACCACAATATGACACAAACAGCACTTTACACACATATTAGAGGGGCCAAAGTTAAAAAGATTGACAACACCAAGTGTTTCTGGGGATCTGAAGAAACTGAAATTCTCATATTTGGCTGGCAGAAGTATAAAGATGTTTAAATCACTTTGGAAAAGAGTTTGGCAGTTTCTTATAAAATTTAGCACCCACTTACATTGCGCAATTCCAAACAAGAGAAATAAAAAAATATGTCTACACAAAGTCTCATGTTCCTAGCAGCTTTATTCATAATAATCAAAAGGTGAGAACAATCCAAATGTTTATAATCAAGAAATAATATACAGTTGACCTTGAACAACACAGGTTTGAACTGCATGGGTCCAAGTATACACAGACTTTTCTTTCAATAAATACAGTACTGTCAATGTATTTTCTCTTCCTTATGATTGTCTTAATAACATTTCTTTTTCTCTGGTTTACTTTATTGTAAGAATACAGCATATACACGTATAACATACAAAATATGTGTTAATTGTCTGTTATTGGTAAGGCTTCTGGCTGACAGTAGGCTACAAGTAGTTAAGTTCTTGGGAAGTCAAAAGTTCTATATGGATTTTTAACTGCATGGGGAGTCAATGCCTTAATATTCTGTTCAAGGGTCAACTGTATTGCGGTATATTCCATACAATGGAATACTACTCCTCAATAAAAAGGAACAAAAGTATGCCACAGGTAACACCATGCATTAATCACGACTAAAAAAATCCTTTTTCTGAGTGATAATGGTCAGCTTTCAGAGAGTACTATTATATTTATACAAAATTTTATATCAAAACAATCTAAAATGATAGAATTGGATCAGTGTTTACTAGGTCAGGAAATGGGGAATGTTAACTGCAAAAGGTGTGTAATGAAACTTTTTAGGCTGATAAAAGCCTTGTGTCTTAGATGGGGTGATAAATTTATGGTTGTAAAAACTTGTCAAAAACTTACTAAATTTTGCACATGAGTACAATTTCTGAGATGTAAATAAACCATGTTTGTAAATCAAGGAACAAACACGCTTGCATTTGTGTGACACACCTTGTACACATCCACACGCACTTTGGCTTTGCTTCTAACATATGCATATTTTAGTTTTACAATTTTATTCTCATTCCAAAAAGTCAACATTCATTTAACAATTTTTAAGGACCGCTATGCACTTGGCCGTCTTCTAACTCTTCTACTCTTGGCAGTGGGTCAAGCAGGAACATACCTATTCCCCACATTTTACCAGTGATCTTTACTGGAAACAAACAAAATAAGACATGATATAATGTCAGGCAATGATGAATTATGAGCAAAAAAGAAACTCAAGTTACAGGGATAGAGTGATGGGTGTGCAATTTTAGTGTAGTCAGGAAAGCAGTTTCAGAGGAGATGACATGGGCTCAAAGACCTGATTGTGAGACAGAGCAAGGTGATATCTGGGGCAAGAGTGTTCCAGGTAAAGGGTATGGTTTGTATAAAAGTTCTCACACTACTGACGCTTTTAGAGTATATAATGTTACAAATATGTTCAAACAAATAATACTCATATCAGTTTTCAGGGTCAGTTAATGATGTTGAAGTAATTCCAGTTCATTTCAATATGAAGACCTTAAAGTGTGAGGATGCATCAATACGGGCATCAATTTCTCCTGATTCATATGGTTTCTGACCTTGAAGACCTCATTGATTTCTCATGTCGTTACATTTGGATTTGGTCAATGTCGTATCCATGAGAAATAGAGCATTCCGGCAAAGATATAAAATGTTCTTGATTTTTTGGCTTTTAGGAAAATGTCTTCATAGAGAATGCAAAATCTTTCTTCTGTGCTTTGTGTAAAGGCCTATCAGCCTTGGGTATCTTATTGTTCAAAGAATTACACAGTATTGTTATTTCTGGTTGCTTCTTAATTCAATTAAAAACATTGGTTAAGTGTCTAATATTTACCAGTTTCTATACTAGACACCTTACTTATAGCAAGCATTATGTATGTGTGTATTTGCACACATAGCCACAAATACATACATACATATATATATATATATACACACACACACATACACACATATATTTTCTATACATATATGTATTTATATTTAAATATGTATACATGTATATTTATATATATATGCATATATTTCATATCTATATAAATCTATTTGATATAAATCAAATAGGTCTATACATGTACATCAAATTTGATAAATATTTGTCAAATATATATGTATATTTGTATATGTGTATATATGTATCACAGCTTTATCTATGTATGTACATGTGTCTTATATATTTTATAGATAAGGAAACTGAAACTCAGAGATATTAAACAATTTGCCTAAGGTCCAAGAAGAGTTGTTTCCATGGTATACCTCCAAAATTTAGATTCATTGTATATCAAGAACAGAGAATTCAGTTGGGTACTGAAGACTTAGATGAAGGTAGGTAAGACGTGAGTTAGTGTCTGATCGGTGAGATCACCTGACCACTTATTATATTTCTATCCTTTAAATGTGAAGTTGTAGGTATAATGACATGTCTGGAGAGGATTTTGAAGAGATTATGTTTTATATAACATTATTTGGTTTATACACATACAACAATATATGTGGTCTTTGTCACGTAGGAATATGTTTATGAAAATGAGAATATTATATGAGGACTTTAGGTATCATTTTAGAAAAGCTCAAGCTAGAAAGTCTCTGTGAATCGTGCTTGGCCAAAACTCAAATTCAGTAAGGCTCAAATTGATAAATCTTCCAAACATAGCCTGACATATAAACAATTTGCTTTTTCAGTGCTTCTATAAAAAACAGAGAAATATATACATTGGTCTTACATAATTGAACTCCTAAAAATAAGCCAGAGTGTGTATGCATTTTAGCAAGCCATTATATAAAAGGAAAATATTTTAGGGTAAGAAATTTAATGTTTTGAAAACTTGACAAAGAAAATATCTCTTGATTTCTTTTAAGTTAGAATTAATATATTATGCAAAGCTAGGAAATTTCCAGTAGAAATTGAGGAGATTTCAAAGGACTGGAAAGTTCAATTAGATAGATAAAACCAATAATAAAAGTAGCAATATATATTGTGTGATAATTGTGGGCCAAACAATGTTCTAAATTCTTTACATCAGTTAATGGATTTGACTCTCCTGATTAATGAATTTCTACCTATGTAGAACTTGGACTCAGAAAGGTCGGGTCACTTGCCTAAGCTCATACTTATGGTAGAACTGACTTCAGAGCCTGGCCTTTAAATCAATGTGCACATGACTTCAAACTTTATATGTCTGATAAAATTAGGTTTGTCTTCCTAGTAACACTGTACTTAATGTCCAAACTCCCATATTGTTCACAATAAATGAAGTAGAATTGTAATTCTTGTAATTGTAATTCATTATAATAGGTTTGCTGAATAGTGATGATGATACTGATACGTTTGGTAATAATTAACTACATAATATTTTTTAAAACTTACAAAAGGCAAACCCTGAATTCTTTCTAGACACACAGAGGGGAATTAGAAACGGGGACATAAGAGATCATATAGCTCCCAAGTGACAGAAAAAAATGGGGTGCAAGGAAATCACTGATGGACAAAGAGAGTAATTGTGCATTCTAAATTTCCAAAGTCCTCCTGTGACCCAGGCTATTATTTCTGACCATGAATGTCTGTGAGATTGCCTGTTATGCACGTAGGTTTGTATTTACTTACAATAGATTTTCTCTTTACTTGAAAAACAAAACAGGGGCACCTGGGTGGCTCAGTCTGTTAAATGTTCCACTCTTGATTTCAGCTCAGGTCATGATCCATGGCTCATGAGTTCAAGCCCCAAGTCGGGCTCCATGCATGGAGCCTGTTTGGGATTCTCTCTCTCCCTCTCTCTCTGCCCCTCTGCCATGTTCTCTCTCTCTCTCTCTCTTAAAATAAAGAAATAAATTTTAAAAATTAAAAAAGAAAAGAAAAACAAACAAAATATGTGTTTAGTCCTGCCTCTACCAATAGCTGGTTGAAGACCTGGGATGTTACTTAATCAATATGGGCTTCAGTTTCATTATCTATATCAATACCTGCTTTATTGGTGTCATAGAATTGTTTGACCAATAGATCATACGTTGTCACTAATGTTTTGAAGATTTTATGTTCCTTAGAGGGTGATGAGCATAGAAGTGAGTTTGCTGCTATGTGTCTTCAACCTTGAATGCAGACAGGAACAAAAAGCTTGTACCACTAGCCTTGTGACTGATGCTTATTTGTTTTTCATAAAATCTGAAAACAAAACAAAAATGTGTGCAAGCAACGGATCTAAAAGGAAGAAAATGAAGGCTTACACACAAGGTGTCTTGGAGAGACCAGGGACATTTAGGGTGCATTTAGTTTGGGAACATCCTTTGACAAGCAATGCAGTAAACATGTTCCTTTTCACAGGATTTTCTTGGAAACTTCAAAAGGCCTCTCTAAGCTATAAATTATTAAATGTATTAATTAAAAACAAAGTGCCATTTACATTTTTAAAAGTACTTAAGAGTTTGTAACATTGATTTCTTCCTAGTTTTCATTTAAAAGATCTATTCATGTGTAGTATTAATGCTAACATGATTTATACTATACTATCTCCATCTAATTGCGTATGATTTTCTGAACCAATATTTTGGATATTCAAAAAGATTTTATAAGGAACAATGCTGAGATATTAGAGGAAAATGTTATCAATTATATGAATTCAGATTATATCCTTCTTCTCCATGTATGAACAGAGACCCTTCTATCTTTTGACACTCTCTCTCCTGGGTTCCCTTGTCACAGTTTCATGCTGTTACTGATCCTGTAGCTTATCCTCATACTCTGTATGTATTTACCATTTAAAGTGCTGCATTAGAAATGTTACCAAGTTAGTCCAGGTGATCGAGACTATTCACATTTTTAACACAATTTTTTAATGTTGGTTCTGTCAGCTTCTAAGTGGGCAAGTTCTCAGAATTCTTTATAATATAAACTTACAATTTCACAGGCATGGCAGCATTCCACATCACAGGAACAAAGTGATATCTGCTAAGTCAAATAAATTTTTGGAGCAGAATTATTCCCTTGAGAAAAAAAAAAGGATTTATTGTATTCATTGTATCTACTACATATGGAAGTTAGTTATCCTGTTAAATTATTGCAGCCTCGTGCTCAACCATCATCTCAAGTGGTACATCTGCTCAACCACCCTAAATAGTCCGTGATTGTGAAAGCTGGACGTGCCTAACACACTATTCTGTATTCAACTGGGACCCAAGACTTTGCAGGTGGTGAAAAGGAAATACTTTAATGATGGAGCCACTACTTTCCTCTACCTGTGGGTGGAAGTAAACTGTTTGTTTTGAATCACCAATTGTCTATTTAACATATGGGCATTGATTTCTGTTTCTTTTTTTTTTCCAATTTACTTCTACAAGTTTTGACTGAAATGACATATCCCATTATATTATGTTGCTTCCCCCTGATTTCTTGATTGATTCCACCTAAGTGTGAAATATTTAAACACACACACACACACACACACACACACACACACACACCAGTTGCTTTGCAATCTTTTGTTTGCTTATCTGTTTACTGTAATAGATAGTTATGGGTCTTTTGGGGACCATGAAACCCCATGTCTGAGTCTGGCTCTCTTCTCCTTTCCTTAATCATGTTCTGCTGTAAAGATTCTGGTTTTGTTAAATGACACACACTTCTTAAAATTAGACTTTATTATCATATTAAAGGATACAGGAAAAACTATTTTTTTAATAAGAGGGTGATTCAAATGATTACAAACATTCTTCAAGGTTATAATACTATATATTTCCTGTTATACTGAACAGGAATTGCTAAAAACTACAAACTTCCCAGGGCAGTGTTTCCTTTCAAAGGAAACACTTTAAATCCTTGAGCCTAGGGAGAAAGTATGATAGAAGGAGGCGCAAAAAAAAAAAAAAAAAAAAAAAAAAGTGTGGCTATATAAATTTGGAAAAAGACTTCCAGGCACCACTGATACTAAAGTGGAAACATTGCATGCCATATAGTAGTCACTCAATAAATATTTAATGAACAGGGAAGGCTATAAAAATTTCAAGTACATGGAACAAAGTGTATGTAGTCAAAAACATCTTGTAAAGGTTGTTTTGAGGGAGGCCTTAGGAGAGCTTACTTGCAATAAAAGATAAGCAAGCTTCTGAGTTTCCAGCATTTTCACAGCTTTGTGCAGTATCAATGAGGCAGAGACTAGAGCAGTGGTAATAGGCAGAGACTAGAGCAGGGATACTACATGTTTGAAGCAGTAAATTTCTGTAATTTAAAGACTAACTCTGAATGAGTTCAAACAGATTCTAAAAATGCTGATTTGTAAATGAATCTGGGGCACGAACGTGCTTTATGAGAGGTAGCCAATTTTGGGGCAGCATGGGAACTGGATTTGTAGAATCCACTGGTGTCATATATGTGTCATATGTGTGTCATATGTGATAATTATAGATGTTAATGACACCACGTGGCCAACATGGATAAGAATACTCTTTACCTATAATTTTCCTCTACACAAAGCTTCTTGCAGAAACTACTGGCAATCAGCATGGGCCTATGAGTTGAAACCAGTTAGTCATCTCTGGCCTACTTATTCAATAATGAGAATGGAATTGAAGTTAACAGCTAAACACATTTGTAGTTATTCCTATGATCAATGTGGTCAAATTTACGATTACTTTTTTTTAGAGGGGTTCACTTTAATTAGAGGTTTAGCTCACCACATATCATTCATTCCATATCTTAAGTTCTGTGCTTTTTAAAAAAAAAATTAACATTTATTTATTTATGAAAGACAAAGAGATAGAGCATAAAGAGGGGAGGGGAAGAGAGAGAGGGAGACACAGAATCTGAAACAGGCTCCAGGCTCTGAGCTCTCAGCACAGAGCCCAATGTGGTACTCGAATCCACGAACCATGAGATCATGACCTGAGCTGAAGTCAGATGCTTATAAGTTCTGTGCTTTTAATTGAAAGATTTTGCAGGCTATCAAAAACTACTTCAGGAGCTGTAAGCAGAAGTTATTGAATGGGAGTGAATCCGATCAACAATTTAAAGCATTACCTTTCTGTACTGATTGTATTGAAGATAACAAATACGATATTCTGTAAATATTAAAGTATTCTTTGATTTCCTTCCTTACCCTCTTACATATGTTTCATCGACAACTTCCATCACCTTATTTGGGAGGGTCCCTCAGGGCCCCAGGCTGGAGAGGGCAGATAACTGAGCTTAGAGCAGGGCATTAGCTTGAAAACCAAGCTTTGTGATGAAAGAGGATTTACTCAATTCCTTACTTCCCAGATAACGTGTCATGGGCCAAGCCTGGAAGAACAGATGGTATCTTGCAAAGTGAGGTAAGGTATACCTTTCTGCCAAATAAGCTGAATCTGAGGCTAGACTAAGAGAAGTAAGACGTGAAAGGATAAAAGAGCAACTCATGCTTTCTGTTCCTAGGCATGGTGAAGAAAGCATTGTAAATAAATAGGGCAGACTGTAGGGTTCTTGTTCATTTTTTCCCCTCGAATGGGGATTGATCTTGAAGAAAGAAAGGGGTTTTCTCTAGATTTACACTGTTAATATGACAACGCCTGGATGAAAACAGAGGGTATTTTGCTGATGAAAATAGAGGGTATTTTGCTGATTCCCTTCTCATTTATGACTCTGGAAGGAGTTGCCCAACATCTTTTTTTTTTTTTTTTTAAGTTTATTTATTTATCGTTGAGAGAGAGACAGCGCATGCTGTACAAGCTGGGAAGGGGCAGAGACAGGATCTCAGGAAGGCTCCGTGCTGTCAGGATGGAGCAGGATATGGAGCTAGAATTCAGAAACCTTGAGATCATGACCTGAGCTGAAATCAAGAGTTGAACGCTTAACCGACTGAGCCACCCACGTGCCCCAGAGGTGCTCAGCATCTTGCGGCACTGTCTTCCTGGCACATCCTTATTGGAACAGTGTGCTGAGCTGAATGGCTGCTATGAATACTCCCTTGGCTTCATGTTATATACAGCATCCAAAAGTCCTCACTTTTGATGAGGGATAGAAAAGGTGGTCTAAGGGACTGATGAGGTGCTCCTCCAAGTGATAAGGTAAGGTCTGGAGAACTGATACCAAAAGGAAGGATCATACTGAGCCCAAGATTCAGTAGACCTGGTCTCAGGATAACTCAGACAGTAAGACAAAAACTGGCCAGTATCCCCTAAGAGTGTTTTCTGAGATTTAAGAAAGTAATTTTAGTTATTCAATTCTTTTGTTAGTTCAGTCACGTACTATATGTATCATATTACCCAGATATCTTTTTTTTTTGAATTGCTAATACCAAAAGAGCATACTTTACAGCTGAGATAGAACTTTAGTGTACAAACAGAAACAAGAAAGGTTTATGTAAAAAATGGAGAATCATTTGTGCAGTAAAGTGTGACAGAGTATGGATCATATCAATTAAAAAGCAGATACTGTGTTAATAATGTATTATTAGTAGCATTATCAATTAAGATATCGATATAAGGATTTAGTTCTTCTCTGATAAGATTCTACATATTTGAAGAAAGTAATTTCTTAAAGAGTCTATAAATAAAGGGAGATATGGTCAATTATAAGATATTTCAGAAACTGAACTATGTATTAATGAATAACTTTAAAATCAGGTCTAGGAGAGCACTTTGCCCTTCAGATGTCAACAATGAAATAGTTATAGGCTATAACATGTGAGAAATTAACTCACTTTTATTCTGAGTAAATATAACACAAAGAAATTGATTTTAAATTAAAAAAAATTATTGGCATACATTGGGTGTGACATCCTAAAATGTCCTTCTTGATGGTCTTTAGGATACAATTTAGTCTTTAGCACAGCTAAAGATATCAGGGAAAGTTACAGATGGTGCAAGATAAATTCTGCCATGATTTTGAAAAATTATAAATATAATTCTTTTATATATTTATTGGATTCCTTGTTTCATAGTCATTCATTCTAACAGTCACACATGTACACAAATTTAATGAACATGGCTAATGATTATAGGAAAGTCCTCATGCTTAATTTTTGAGTACAGACTTTTTAAATTTTGTCTCACACATGTTCAGTCTAGATGTTAAGTCATTGTTTAGTTGTTCTTGATATAGAAGGCAATTCTTGATACAAATTCATGAATATACTGTCTTTTTTCTTACAACTGAGGGCATTGTACAAAATGTGATATTAGTCCTTGATGTATGCTTCTAGTAAGACATTACATCACTATTTTCTACTCCTATTTGAGCAGGAAAATAACTCATGCACTTTATAATGCACTAGCCTTGGTTGTACCAAATAGTAGTGATTTCTGGTAAGATTTTTAAATAATTAATATAACCTCTTAGCTGAACAATTTATGCTTTCAACTGCTGTTATTTTTTTTCCAAGAACCACAAAGCAATATACAGTCCTGTGTAAGCAAACATTCTAAACAACGTATCTCCTTTGTGAAATGGAAAGGTAATAAAACAAGTCCTTATTTCATAAAGGGAGGGAACAAGGCAAACTCAACATGGAATAAATCAGAAGCAATAGACTCCAGTTTAAAACTTGTGATTTGGAAGACAAAATGCCCTACAGTAAAGCATAATTAAATCTTCAAACTCTTTAATGTAGTTCAGTTTTAGAATTTAAGATGAGTTTAACTTTTTAGTTAAAAAAAATATACATCTGAATTCACTTCATTATCACTTTGATGTGCAAAAATTACAGAGGAACTTTCTTTCAGGAAGACTTCAAGACTATACTGTTTTCAAAACAATAATTCTCACTCCTACTCTTCCTTGAAATGAGGCTGTCCTGACAGCCTCTGTGGGTGGAGTGAGAAAATAATGTTTCATGTAGCCATGTAATACTTCAGGTAAAGATAGGACTTACAGAAAACATCATGTTCAAGAGAAAAGTAGATCTTCCCAAAGGAACCAACAGTGTTCAGATATCCTATTTTGCAAATCACCTTTGTTCTTCTCCCTACCCTCCTTTCCTGAAGCAATGCAAGAGCTTTCCTTGGCCAAAGGCTAAATTGGAGTGAGAGAAAATGGAGACGAAGATCAGCTTCTTGACCTTGGGCCAGTTTTGCCTGCGTGTCCGTACATGAGAGATGGCAGTACCACTGTCAAATGAGGCATGTTCCGTGTCATGATCTCAGCCTGGTTGCATTCTTTGTCCTTTGGTGTGGGTTAGAGTAACTGAAAATGATATGAAAGGCAAGGGTGGGGATAAACCTTTAAATGCATACGCCTAGCTTTTTAAAAAATGTTGTGACTAGTTTAATTCCTTTAAGAACAATAGTCTGGACTAACTCTTATATAAAACCATTTTGAGGCCCTTGGGATGTAGTCCCAATACATGAGAGAAAGGATTAAGAAGGATAAAATTTACATTTATAAGGTGAATTTTTATCTTTATGAAAAAGTGGTATTTTCATAATTATACTCATAATACCACCATAATCATTTATTTTCCTGCTCCACTGAAACACTCATAAAGGATCAGCCACCTTTTCCTTTGTAAAAGATCAAACAAATCTAAAACATTTATTTTCTTAAAAAAAAAAAAAAAAAGTATGCTCTTACAATCCCAGCTTTACAGATGAGGAAATCAAGGGTCAGAGAGGTGAAGAGTCTTCGCAGGGTCACACAGATAATAAATGTTGGAGTCAGGTTTCAAACCCAAGCAGTCTGTCTCCAGAGTCTGCACAATTAACCATTGCACTGTTCAAGTTAAAAAATTAAGAATTCTGGGAGTGACACGAAGCCAAAAGGAAACTGATACACAGACAAATAAAGGTCTTTATGTGATTAAAGATTATGGGTGTGGGAAGGAAAGGGTCACCTTGGGAAGTTATGGCAAAAAAGGGGCTATTAGTTACAGTTTACAGTTTTCAATCCCAGGAAGCCTCAGCTTGTGGCCTGGTCCAGGCTGTGCCCATGGACAGGGTTGCCATAGAGGAGAAGAGGTGCTGGGCATTGACTGGGGGTGTTTGATGAATCTTGCACATGAATTCTGAATTCACAGAGAAATGAACACTGGATAAGAATGTGCCCCAAAAGGAGGAGAGTAGGACAGGGTAAGCCATATAGTATGGCCCCAAGACAGAGGCGTTATTCTAGGAAAGTGAACTCATAATAATTCAAAAGTGACGAAGATTTGATTTATTTTATGGCAAGTGGATTGGAGCCATCAGAAGTAGCCTTCAATTTACATGGAAAGACAGGACACGCATATGAAGATACAAATGCTGTTAATCTGTAAATGGCCCAGGACTCTGACATAAACCTGAACAGATTTCTCTTTGGGGAGAAAATGAATGAAAACTGATATGTACAGTGAACAACAACAACAACAACAAAAATAAAAACGAAAGTTCCTCTCCTTTTAACCTCACCCCCTAACATAAGTTCTCAGTGGTATAACCATACAGAGATGATGGAATGATACTAACTATGCTAACTACAAGTTCACAGGCTTGTCCTTAAATTAATGCTATTCTCCACAGCTCTCCACCTTTGTAATCAAGATACACTGATGGAATTGATTGAAATAAACAGTCATGCTCTGAAATGTGTCCCCGAATTATCGTAAATAGTAAATGCAACAACAAAGTAGCAAGGAAATCGCCTTGTTCAAGAACTGAATGGTGTTTATAGATAAATCTCTGAAATGCAAAAGATACCCTGAGTTCCGATGAGCTTATCTTCTTTTCAATATTATATTTTTAAAAAAGGAGAAAATGCACATGTATTTTTTTATATGCTTCAGGGAACTCTCATAGTTTTTACTGTCTATATTTTAGTGGCGCTTCCTGACTGCTCACACTGCTGGAGAGCCTGGCATTGGGGACAGAAAAGCAATGTACCGTGGTCAAGAGGAAGTATCATTACAGTTTCACTTTGAGCAGGCTCTTTGCCCAAAGTCCTAATTCAAGTGATGCTAAAGAGTCCTCCAGAGGTTGTAAAGAAAGGCAATTGCAAATGTGTAGCCCACAAAAATCACTTTTATTTGCTTTGAAGTATACTTACTGAAGGTTTTTCATTCTACTGTTCTTTATTGTTAGGTACCCAGTCTCTACAAAGTGGGTAAAACACGCTACAGTATTCGGCCAAGAGGCCAATTGCAAAAATGATAGGTAATTTTATTACTTTCTTGAGAAACATTCTCCACAGCAAGAAACCATACTACACTGTAAAAAAAAAAAAAAAAAAGAAATCTTGTATTCTCATCTCTAAGAGATGAATTATAATTTATATGTGGTCCACGATAAATGAATGTCATTGTGCTCGTGTTCCTAGATGGAAGTGCTTAGCACAGTGGAGGTGATGTCAGTTTTGTTCATACTTTCATTTGCATCTAATTTAACATTTGCTTCTTTAGAGGAACGTGCTTGCCTTTAGCCATTTTTTTGTTTTGCTTCATAATATAATTTTATTGGGAAAATTATATTAAAGCAATTAAAGAGATTCAAGGCAAATTTTCCCATATTTTCATTGTAATTCTCCATAATATGTTCTACTCCTTGATGACTATGCGTGTGCTCATTTTTTTCACATAAGTGTAGTAGTATTGTATATAAGCTTTTGCATTTTACCAGGATTTTTCACCTCTCACCTATCACCCCACATTATAGATATCCACTTAATGCCAATATCATTGATTAAGGAAGCCATCCTTTCTCCACTACTTTAAAATATCACTTTCTTGTACATTTCTATAAATATCTGGATTTATTTCTGGACTTTCAATTCTGTTTTACATACTGGTTTGTCTTTTTAATTTCTTTTTCTTTTTTTTTTTAATATTTATTTTTTTGAGAGAGAGAGAGTGTGTGAGCATTTTGGGTGCAGAGAGAGGGAGGAACACAGGATCCCAATCAGGCTCCGTGCTGACAACAGAGAGCCCCATGTGGGGCTCGTACTCACTAACTGTGAGATCATGATCTAATGCAAATTCAGATGCTCAACTGACTAAGCCACCCAGGCACCCCTTTTTAATTTTTTTTTAAATATAATAGCATGGGTCTTTAATGCTTGTGACACCATAGTAACTCTTAATATCTTCTTTATGTACTTTATATTTATTGTAAAGACACAAAACACATATCATTCACGACCTAGATATATTTTGCCATCTTTGTTTTATAGCTTCCTTTGCCTCTTCTTTGCAGATTTTTCTCTCATCCTACTATCTAATCAATTAATCATATTTTCTTAATTGCATTTTCTGATTCATTTTCAGGTTATTAATTATACTTACATTATTTTGAGAGATTATACAATTGACTTGAAATCTGAGGTTCATCAAAATCACCATCCCCTTCTGAACAGTTAGGACATTAGAAGACTTCAACTCTAATCGTAGTCTTCTATATTTCATGGGATTTTATTATAGTATTTTTGTTCCATTTGGTTTTTAATTCTGTATCCTACATTAGTCTTTAATTAATATTGATTAAAACTAAAGAGCTCACTTAGAGTTTATCCATATGTTTTCCAAGTTCATGTTTTCCTCCCTTCTGGACTGCATTTTCTTCTTGTTGAGATATACTTCAGTTCTGAGAGTGATGCCCCCCAATGGTAAAACCTCTAACCTTGGTCTGAAAGCAGATATGCTCTGCCATTACCCTTGAATGCTAGCCTGTGAAGTATGGAGTTTTTGATTCACCATTATTTGCCCTCAGTCAGACACGCTCTGGATGCAAGGCATCGTACTTCCTCCTCCTTGCTGCCTTTGTCTTCTTCCTGGTGGTTGCCTCTGGGGTGTTCCCTCAGTCATTCCTGTCTTGATCCGATCTCTTCTTTTTCAGAGAGGATTTCCCTGGGCCCACCTGCCTTCCCCTTCTCTCATTTTACATGATGTATTAGTATTTATCATTATCTAATATTACATGAATAGTGTCTGTCTCTCCCATTTGAAGGTCCAAGTCCTGAGAACAACAAGCATTTTACTGTATCATCCATGATAGCACAGTGCCTGGCATGTGGAAGGTGCTCAAAGTATGATTGTTCAAAGAATTTATAAAATTTATAGTGGATTTTGTACTATACCTTTAATTTCTTCTAAAAGAGTAGTTATCAATTCTGGTTGCTCATTAAGATCATCAGCGGATCTTTAAAAACATACTTATGCCCAAATCCCACTCACCCTAGGAATCAGGTTCATTTGGTCTGGTGTTGTGGCAAAGCATCAGGGTTTTTAAGAAGCTACTCAGTAAATTCTAATATAAAGTTAGAGCAGAGGACCCCTGAGGTCTCCTCTTCATTTCTCTTCCAGTTTGCTTCTCTCAACAGGGTACGAGACAATTAATTAGGTTCCAATTTATCAAATTTAAAACAAATTTCATTACTGCTTTTCCAGTTTGCATCAGGTCATACTGACCATACCTTCAGAATAAAATAATTATACCCAACATCAGAACACTGTGCATTTGCCCTTTCCTTTCCCTCACACTAATACACAAAAACCTAAATTTAGAGTTCTTATTTTCCTCTCCCACACACAAATAGACACACAGAAGACTTTCACAATGCTGTCACTTTTCACTCTTCACATCCTTTCAAATACTTTGTTTATTCTGGCGCTATTTGAAACCTTTTAATTCTATATTATGTATAATGATGTATATGACAAACAATTCTGGGGGTTTAGTTCACTTACCCACTTGTTAGCAACTCCTTGCTCATGAAACTTCATGATTCTTTGAGGAGTGAAGCATCCAGTGGGCAAGTCCTTGTTAGCCTAAGACAGTCGTATCATATTGTAATATGATTATATAATCATAGTCCCCTTTGACATGAATTGTTGTATGGATGGCCATAGCATCCAGTTTTGACCAATGAGTAATTAGGGGAAGGCTGTTACTGTGCTTATAAGAAATATTTCTTCCTGAATAAAAGATAAAGATATATCAGGAAAATGACCATTTAAATCCCCTTTTTTCTGCTTCCTCTTTGTTCTGTAATAATGATATGATACCTGGTTCTACAGTAGCCATTCTATGACCGTAAGATAATAATATGCTAGAAACAACAAAATGGTATGGTAGACAGGACCAGCTAAAACAAAAAACAGCAAGAGCAATAATAACAACCACAACAAAAGAACCATGGGACCCTAGCGTCTTCCCGTAAAGTAAAAATCAAATGCCCCATGTTTATTCTCCTGTGATTAAAAATTTCTGTCATTTGCACTTTGATACAATCAAACTGAACACAAGTTTCAGCTGTTTCAAACACTTATTTAACACATTTAATGTTTTCAAACTGCCAATCACATTTCCAGTCAATTTAGACTTAAGTGTATGCTGCAAGATGCATCACTCATCACCAATAATATTCCTTTTCCTCTTTCTTCCTGTTGAGATTAGAGCATTCTTCTCTGGGCACAATATTGAAATGACCTTTGAATCTTTGGATATATGTGTAAATAACTTCCCTTCACTTTCATAGTATAACATTCTTGAGCCCAGTCTTGTTGCTCAGAAATCTATAAGTAGATTGCACTGCTTTATGGTTCTCAGTGTTGCAGATTTAAAGTCCCAAGTTTGGTTCTCCTTTCCTGGCCCTGCCTTTATGGCAGGAAGTGCATGAAGTTCCTTTATCTTCCGGGAAATTGTAAAGGCACATTCAGAGACCTTTGAATCCTCGGTGAACACTTCCAGCCAATAGATCTAGATCTATCAACAGATCAGCATATATTTTCTCTCTAGAAGCTTGTCTCCAGGTTTTCATTTCTCTTCTTTAAATTTTTAAGTATTTTTATGAGCATAGTCCTTGGTCTATCCTCCAATACTTTCAATCTCTCTCTTATCATTGGATTTTGCTCAGTGTCATGAGATACAGTTTTGATCTTTTAGGCCACTATTTCAGTTCTCAACAGCATTGGTTTTCTTATTAACTTATTTGATAAAAGTGTCCTGAAAGTCATTTCTCTAGGTTAATATTTTAGCGATCTGTTTGAAAACTTTTAATTGCTATTGTTTTCTGTAAAGTTTTACCTTCTTCCTAAAACACTGATGTTTCAATAAAGTCACATATTCTGGGTTCAAGCTTGTTTTTCATTCTTCTGAGTTTCTTCTGGTTATTGATTTATTTTTCTCTAACTGCCTGGTTTGACCAGACCAAGCTACAGTATCATTGTGTATCTAGTGATGGCAATAAGAGTTATTAACATCTTGTGAGCCAATGATGAGTAATTTGACATATCATTTATTTTCCGCTGACCCATAGTGGGGGAGTTGTCTCTTCCCCCCAAGAGTTCAGCAAGGGCAAACAGCATCACTCTTAGCATCCAGGGCTAAGAGAGAATGGTTCCAGCCAACAAAGAACTCATGAACACAGTAGGGTCCAGCTTTTACTAAAGAAAGTTCGTGGATCTCCAGAGGCTGTGTAAGCTGCAGAGAGCTTTTAAGTAATGACTTAGCCCATGACTTATGATAGTTAGACTCCCCCATCTATGCCAAAGAAACATTTGCTTCTGCTTTATCAATCCCTTAGGAAACAAGACCTAAAATGCACTTTCCAGGATGTATTCCCTTTCATTCCAAAGAGGCATTCAAGAAGGTGTTTGAAGGAAAATGGGGTTAGAAAGTTTCCCAGAATCCCACAGTTTAATATTCTTTCTTCTAAAGCTCATTTTAAAGGACTTTCAGCTCTCATGTTTACGTAAATCATATGTAATTTGCTTCATTACTGGGAAGGATAAGTGAAAACGGAATAAAAATTCTTAAAAACATGGACTACGATTTAGATTCAAACTTTAAGATCAGAATTGCTTTGGATATTATTCATATTATTGGCTATCAGGTCAAATATACTTTATGCTATAAGATCACATTGTGTAATAAGGAAGCATATTTTTTCCCAAATGTTGCTTTATATGAATCAAATTAAAATGTTCACCTATAAAATATATGAAAAATAAACTATATCTTTTAAGATTACTAGATCAATTTTATAGGATGCATATATTTAAGTGACTAAAATTTGTTTTCTTATCTGAAAAAGTCAAACCTTCACATATCTATAAACTTTGCCATTTATAATCAAAATGTAATAATAAATTGGGAAAAACTTATAAGCAATATACAGTATACTGAATTTCCCTAAACTGGTGGTTCTCAAACATTAATGTGTATCAAAATCATCTGGAGAGTATATTAAAACAGATTGCTAGGTGCCACCCACAGAGCTTCAGATTCAGTAGTTTTGTGTAGAACCAGAGATATTACATTTTAAATCATTTTCCAGGTGAGGCTAATTCTGCTAGTCCAGGATCACATTTTGGGAACCATTGCTCTCAGAAGAGGTATCTCTGACTCACTTTGAGAAAGCAATGGAAGGTTCAATTGCTCCTATCATGTGCTACTCTTTTGTTTTTTATTTTTTCTTTTTAACCTTTTTCTTTGTTTTTACCTTTTTAAGGGAAGAAGAACAGCATGGTTTCTCTACTCTCATGCTTCCTACTCAGGGTTTCAAACAGGAAATGCACACTGGTGGGTCCTTTCATTAGTTATAGGGTGAATGATCAGCCTTGAAGAGGTGATGAGCCTCAGTGCCAAAGATGCACCATAAAGCAGTGTCGCCCTTACCCCATGACAGTCTGTGACGAGTGATCTGCAGAACAGATAAAAGCAGAGTAGCTGCTGTGTGGCATTCACTTGTATTACTGTAAATGATATCATGTGTTTGCATTTACTTTAAAGTTGATCAAATGTAACAGGAGACAGTGTTGACAGATGCTGAAAAAGTGTTAACCTTTCCTTTTATCTTTCTTGCTTATGTGTAGCTTGTACCATAAGGCTTCTTAGATGGTTTTATTAGTTGATAGATGAAATGTTGTACAAAATATCCACATAAAGAATTCCATTGTTAGAAAGAGTTGTCTGTAATTCTATAAATGATTATAGTCAAACTGCTTGGTTCATGTATGGTAACATCAGAGACTTGAACTAAATAAAATGGTTTTGTATAAAAATTCATTGTTAAAAGAAAATTAATTTGTTTTGGATGTAAACTGAATTTATGTTAACTAATTGACTCCAGCTATGTCGACAATTAGTTTATGTTACATGTGATTTTCGAGAAATTCAACTCAGCTGATGGATGTGACCTGTGACTGTAGTTTTTTCTTAAAACTATGCATTAAAATTATTACCAAAGATTATATTATTCTCTGTTTTCTACATATTTATTATAGTAAATAGGCATCATATAAAGCAAGTGTTTGTAGGCCTTCCTTCGAGCAGATGAGAGGATTCTGTTTTATCCTACAAAGTATAGGATCCCTTGGGAATGTATAAAGACACTCTCTCCATAAAACTGAACATATTTATCAGGGTGTAAACTTTATCTTGTCCTGAATGAAATGGGAGAGAATTTTGCTGTTGCATTTGAATTTTCACCACATCACTATTGGCTTGCAACTCCACTTCTGAAGCCAGAAATATGTAAGACAGGAGAAGTTGGTTACTCAGCCTTTTTTGGCAAGAAAAAAGCAAAGAAAATTTCTAATTATCTTGAGAGGACTTTATTTTTCCTTTCCTTTTATCATCCTCAGTGTCAGGTAAGTCTTGTGGATCTGCCTTGGGATTCATTGTGAAAGAAGAGAAGCTACCTCTCACAGAAATTGAGGAGAACCATATGAAAACATGGAAAGACAGAAAGAATGGGGAAGGTACTAGAGGTATGATCAGCTTGTAAAAACTGGCATGGTCAAGCCAAAACAAACAAACAAACAAGAAAGAAAACAAACAAAACCATATCAAGGGCTAAACTCACCACCAAATTTGTCATGGAAAGCCAAAAGAAATCCATACCAAAAACCCACAAGGTATTTGTGGACTCTACCGTCTCAAGGTCATATAAGACTCCCTCCTCTAATAACAATAACAGAAACATAAAGATCATCTTAGAGAAACAATGCACTTACTAAATTTAAAATACTTATAGAGGCACCTGGGTGGCTTAGCCGGTTAAGCAACCCATTCTTGATTTCGGCTCAGGTCATAATCTCCCAGTTATGTGGGATTGAGCCCCATGTCTGGCTGTGCGCTGACAGTGTGGAACCTGCTTGGGATTCTCTCCCTCTCCCTCTCTCTCTGCACCTCCACTGCTCGCTCTCTCTCTCTCTCTCTCTCAAAATAAATACTCCAACTTGAAAAAATGTATTTATGGAACTTACCTGCAAGTGTTCTTAGTTGTGATTCACATGTAAATCATAACTGCATGAAAGCAGATGCAATAATATACAAATTAAAATAAGGTAAAATTATTACAAATACAATTTCTTGTCAAATTCATACCAAACAGAAGAAGAAAACCTTTCAACTTGGCAATATGCACTTTTTTTTTCCCCATTTCCTGTCACATGTTAAATTTTAGATTAAATTAATAGCTGCTAGACAAATAAGTTATTCTTTAAGTTTATTTATTTATTTTGAGAGAGAGCAGGGAAGGGAGAGAAGGAAAGAGACAGAATCCCTAGCAGTCTCCACACTGTCAGCATGGAGCCTGATACGGGGCTGAACTCACAAACCATGAGATCGTGACCTGAGCTGAAATCAAGAGTCGGAAGCTTAACTGACTGAACAACCCAGGGCCCCTACAAATAAGTT
Organism: Panthera uncia; assembly: GCF_023721935.1. Taxonomy (NCBI): domain Eukaryota; kingdom Metazoa; phylum Chordata; class Mammalia; order Carnivora; family Felidae; genus Panthera; species Panthera uncia. The sequence goes on along the minus strand of NW_026057580.1, from coordinate 55,048,876 downwards.
ATTTTGACAAGAAATTATTTTGCAACAGGATTCCTCTCTATGAATTAAAAGTTACCCCAAATAAACAAGATATCAGAAGGAAGCAAGAAGAGTGAGGGAAATTCTACATAAGTCCTCTTTGGATTTCCGAAGTTTGAAATTCTTATTCTGGACATAGGTATAATATCTTGAAATACACTGTGAGAAATTGGGTTTTGGGTAAACCCAGCCAGAAAGAGAGCTTATAGCTAGTCATGGGGAAGCCAAAGCCAGCTTACTTCATTCCTGGAACTTAGGGCATAGAGCTATAGGTCTCCTGAATGTAAGTGACCCAAAGTACCACCACATCCATTTATATCCACATCATAATCATGTACTGAAAGAATATGTCTCTCATTCCCAGAGCTTAGTGTTCTAGTGTAAAGGCATAATGAGACAATTATAGCTAGCAAATAGCTTCCTTCTTATCTTACAGTTTGGGAAGAACAATGAACACACTGTACCACATAATTTCTGAAGCACATGATTCACAAAATAAGATGGAGAGCAGGATAGTATGACAGATGTTATAAATCAATTATTGGGGAGAAACAATTCGACAATGTACAGGAATAGGGATAGTTAACTTTTCTCTATGGGTGTTGTAAACATAGTTCTAAAGCTTTCTGTTTTCTCATTATGGGGGCTGATGAATAGGCTTTTGGTTTTCTTTGTCAACAGATTAGATGACTAATAAGCTGAATGTAGTTGCCCGTCAAGTTTTTATTACACATATATTATTAACCTTTCAGTTTGCTAACCACAGAGAATTTTGAATCAACATACAGGAGGATAAAAAGACACTGAAGAGCCTAGGAAGCCTATGTGTATGACTATATTGAGTAGATATGAAAACAGAGTACGGAAAGTTAAAAGTAATTTGAAATCCTTTTTAAAGTTTTTTTTTTTCTTTTTCCGGCACAGATTCCATCTATTTTTTCACCTAAAGTTCTTTATGTGAAACTACTTTATATGTAGAACTTCAGAATTTCAGATGTAAAATGACACCTTAGGTCAAATAATCACATCTCTACCATTATATGGAAAAAGAAAAGGCACAGGGGAATTATTTACTTTATATAAGATCACATATTTCCTAGTGAATGACAATTCTGGATCCAGAATCTGGCTCTTTTAAATCCCTATCCATCATTTTTTTAAACATCATTTAATGTATATTGCTCTAATTACTTTTAGTAGCTGTGTTGAGGGATAACAGATCAGATTGCTATGAAGGTCACCTATGAAAAAATGAAGTAAACAGTGATTATACACTACAATTCTTAACAAATGGCATCCAGACCACTTATTTTGTTAGTTTTTTTTCTGATGTTTAACTTCCAGATAAACATAGCTAGAAAGTACCTTCCTTTGTAGATAATGAACAAAGCATAACGAACAACTGCATCACAGAATTTTTTATTTGATGATTTACAAAAAATGAATGGATAGGAAGATGGTTTAACAGATTTCATAGATCATGTTTTGGGAAGAAACAATTAGCTAAAGTTTAAGTTGTACAATGATGGAGAAAAATATTAATGTCCTCTGCCTTTTTCTTTGAACCACTGCCCTTGGTTATTATCCCCTAGTGACATGTTCCCATAATCTCATATTAATGACTTCACCAAACCATGTCCACATTATTTGATTTACATTTCACTCTATGGCCCCCATAATATATTTATTCAACAGTTAGCTTCCCATGCCTTGCTCCCTTTTCTAGTACAATCTACTCTTTTTCCTTTCTCAATATATTCTCATTACTAGTTTCTCGTAGTCTTTGAAAGAACATTCTGGTTTATTATAGCCTGAAGTGACTAAGACATCCCCTAACATATGAACTGTAAGTGGTTACACATATGACTCAGGATTGACAAAAGTGATGGTTCAGTAACAAATATCCCCAGGATTTTAGTATTCAACACAACAAACATTTTACATGTATGCTGCATTTCTAATGTTGGTTTGAAGAAAGACATTATGCTAAATCACTGAAGACTGAGGTCGATAGAGACTTCATCTCAACACAAGTTTTCACAGTCATTGAGGCAGAGAGAAAGGAATGTGGTGAATTGTGTGTTGGTTTTTAAAGCTTCCTTGTAGAAGTGGCACACGCATTCTACTCTCATTTCATTGTCAAGATTAAAACAATGACCGTCCTTAACTTCAAAGGGAGATCTGCTGGGAAGTGCAAACTCCTCTTTGCCTGGAGGGAAAATTAGAATGTTTATAATACAGGCTCATGTTCTTTGCATTCAAACCTTAAATTGCATTCTCACATTTTGTGGTAGGCAGGAGTCTGAGATGAGATGACTCCACGATTCCCACCTTGTGGAATATAATCAGTGCTATCTCCTTTCCTTGGATGTGGGCAAAATCTGTAAATATGATATCACTCCCAAGATTAGCCTACATTAGATGGCAAAGGTGAAGAGATTTTGCAGATATAATTAAAGTTCCAAAGAAGTTGATTGTGAGTGAGTCAAAAGGGAGATTACCTTAGATGGGCCTGACTTACTCAAGTGATTGTTCCTAAAATAGGGACTGGACTCTTTCTGAATAGAGAGACTCTTTCCATCTCTGAAGAAGCAAGCTGCCATCTTGTGAGGTGGCCTGTGAGAAGCTATTGGAGAGGGCCATGTGGCAAGGAACTGATGGGCCTTTAGAAATGGGAAGAGGTTTGTAGCTAAGAGCCAGCCTAAATTGCAGCTTAGAAAGATGCTGAGCTGAGAACCTACGTAGATGTCCCAACACTCTGGAACCATGTAACCTGTGAGATAGTAATTGCTGTTTTAAGCCAAACTTATTACATAGTAATAGAAAAATAACACACATGTCCATGTTCATTAAAAACATCTATTTTACCCATTATAATTTAATAGCTTGTATACTTATGAGTATTTTAAACATATATATATATTGGTTGCCTATTCCTTCATTTCTCACACATTAACATGTGGCCATCATAAGCCAGAAATAGTAATATTGGTAATATGCTGGTAAAAACATCATGAGTTTAAAGTTTCTCTAATAGAGATGAGAAATAAATACATGATTAGTAAAAACTTTGTTTTATGAATGCAGTCTTTCACCAGGTAGAAAGTGATTCATTCATTCATTTATTCCATTAATACAGTCTGAGTGTCTACAGTATTTGGATTATGGGGGGCTATAAAGCCATGTCTCATAGGTGACATATGAGATTGCCTTTAAAAGGGATTTGTGGGGGCACATGGGTGGCTCAGTCAGTTGAGCGTCCGAATTCAGCTCAGGTCATGATCTCAAAGTTCATGGGTTCAAGCCCTGCATTGGGCTCTGTGCTGACAGCTTGGAGCCTGGTCTGGATGTGGATTCTGTGCTTTGGATTCTGTGTCTCCCTCTCTCTCTGCCCATCCCCTGCTTGAACTCTGCCTCTCTCTCTTTCAAAAATGAATAAACATTAAAAAAATTTTAAGGGATTTGTGTTTAGCCATGTATTAAATAAAAAAAGATGAAAAAAAAACATATCCTGACATGTACACAAATAATGCAAGCCCTTTATGAGTAAAGAGCATAGTAAATTCCTTATGTTCTAAAGATGAAAACTGTCAAAATCTAAGTGGTAAATGGAATACTGGTCACAGGGCATGGGCCCCTGTAAATCTCAATCTATCAGTGAATGTGATGTTATTCTACCTGGAGCTGAGAGCAGCAAAGAAAGTTGAAGGAACTTCTTTTAAATCCCTTTGCAGGATTTGGTCATTATTCATTCTTCAGAGGGTTTTCAATGTGAGATCTCACGGAGGATGGCCCAAGTCTATAGGCAGCAACATGGTTTGAAATTCCCCAGTGAATTTCATTCTTGAACTTCTAAGGCTTAGAGCAAGGCAGATAAAGGGCAGCTGAACAGAAAATTTCAGAGAACAGTATAAATTTTACCTTAGTTTTCTTGGAGTTGTTTCAGGCTTTATCATAAGACATTAGGACTGCTACATGGAAGTCAGTGATAGAAATAAGAACAAGAACTTTTTTTTACTTTTCCAGCTTTGGTCAATCAAGAGAAAACATGTTGTCAACAACCTTTACCTCTGATATCTAGTCAAGAGGCTCAGCCAAAGATTGATTCACAATTGAACTATGTTTTCACATGATTAACCTACTCATTCACACCTGAGCCACATTATAAGCTGGAAGGGGGAAGCTTTCACCTCTGCAGCCCATGTTCTATCACTCCTCTGAACAAAGGCCTCATGATGACACAGCTCCAATCTTGTGCTATTTACTAACGGGAAATTAACTTTAGAGGGGGAAAAGAGGTCAATTGCTAATTCTATTATTTAGCATTTAATATTATGAAATTAGTTTTATCTTTAAACATTAACTCCAAATTCTACTTTTAATTTTTAACACCTGAAAAAAAAAAGCTATGTCTCTCAGAACAGAACAAAATCTTTCTTATTGATATAAATATGCATTTTGCATTTTTGTACGGGAGATGCAAAATATGGTATTCCCTAGAAATAGGGGAAATCAGACAGAAGAATGCTTTCTCATCTGCTACGATATCAACCTCAGAAAAATCATCTATTATACAATAAAATTTAAACTTTTTGATTAAATTTTTCTCATCTGTTACTCAAAATTGAAAGCTGAAATTTAGTTTTTCATTTAGAGTCTTTACACAGATTTTGAGCTAAGTGAAATTGGCTAAATTAAAGATATTATACTTAAATTAAAATTGCACCTATCTTGTAAGAGTCAGCTGAAGCATTAACTGTACCTCACAATCATTTCACTCAGTTTTATTATAGTTAAAAATGCAATAAATGCCATACTTTCTAAGAAGTAGTATGAATTGCAAGACATTTGTGGGCATAATATTATTCTTTTTTTTAATTTTTGAAAGAAATACTAATCTCTAGATCATAACTTGAAAAACGCAGTCATGAAGTATGCCAACATCGGCTTTACTCCTCCCCAAAAGAAAGGAAAGATAATCTTAAAAAGGAGTGCCATTCAATCCCTAGTGTCTCACAAAAAAATGTCTACTTCCGTACAAGATCTTGTACCCAGCAGCGTTTCTGCCAAAACCTCTACAAAAGTAGCCAATTCCATCCCCTTCATCAAGTGAATTTTCTATTCTATGAGGAAATCTCAGTATTTCAGAACTTTTGACCTTTCACCATTACCTCTAAAATGTTAAAAAATCAAAGAAGTGTCAGAGGGGACAGAATAGTGAGGCTGTGTAATGTTCAGTGATTTCCCAAGTACATTCTTTGGTATGTGGCTAGTGTTTTCTGTTTTATAAAAGATATGCCATGTGACAGGACAGTGACAGTGACAGGAGTTTGAGGTTAAAATTTGCAAAGCACAAAGTTTACTTACAGGGAGATTATACTGACATTCTTTAGTGGGTATGATTTTACATAATTTTACACTGAACCACTATCTTATGCTACAGAACATTTCGGCCAGCAATTAATATGAAACAATGCATGACTAGCCAGGTTATAATATGAGTTTACTCAAGTTGTATTCCATATTATTTTTACTTCTACTTTGTTCCAGGTAAATGCATTATTTTTTTTTTCTCTAATAATGATTCTTCATGTTAGGGATCTCATTTCCCTATTTAGAGATGAGGAGACTAAGGCTTGGCAAGATTGAGCATATTTGAATGCATTCCTTTTATCCATTAATTTATTTATTATGTACACATCCATGCATAAGTCATTTATCTACTCATGATTTTTTTTTGCTTTGATTATCTATGTTCACAGCACTGTTCCCAGGTGCTAAAGTATCCTAACAAAACTCTATGTCTAGGAAACAGCAGTCTTAGGACTGTGAACACAAAACCACTATCTCAGACCTGTGGTTCCAAAACACCTTTACATATTATGAAGAAGAGGCTAAGCTGAAGTTTCAGTTTGAGAAACCAACATGAAGCCTTTATGCTACTGACCAACAGAGTGCAGTGTTTTCCTTTTTTGCTCTTGGACTCTTTGATCTTGTTTAGCTTGTGGTATTTGGGGAGTAAGTGGAGTCCAATGTAGAGCTACTTCACTAAATGTCAAATGTAAAGGATCACTCGTCCTCTTCTGACACACTGCTGCTCCCAAATCACCTTTGTGGATCCTGGGATAACAATAGTTGATGTTAAGAATTCACTGAAAAGTGAAGATTCTCAGAAAAAAAGACAGGGTCACCTCTGAATCCATGTCTCTGGCTCCATGAAATGGAGGGCTCCAATGTGGAATTACAGGCCTATCAGGATATTCACTGAGGATTTTAAATTAAAATCAAATAATCTTGCATTAGAAAAGGCAATTTCTGTGAATATGATAGCTAAATTAACTTATTTCCCAGGTTGAGGAGTTCTGACAAACAACTGCAATGCTGTGATAATGAGTTTGACAGATAAACAATACTGTGAAATGAAGCAAGTCATATTTTTTAAGTATCATAATAACTAATGCTTTAATATAGTACAGATTTTAATGCATCATAAAAGAAATTATGTGATAATATATTTCACTAAAGAGTTTAGCAGTGGGAGTAAAACTCAATTAAGGCCAGACTCATTAACACTTAATTTCATTTGGGCCTTTATTGCTTGTAATTGTACAGTTTCTTAACTTTATCCCTCACTCTCACTCATAATTCTAGCGAGCCTTATATCTATCATGGAAGACAGTACTTCCTATGAAACTCCCATGGATAAATTTTTATTTATGAAGAGACATGAGTTTTTTTAAAGCTGACATTCCCCGGATTTACGAGAGTCTGAGTTGGTAGGGAATCAGATCCTTGAAATTTTGAAAATTATTCCAAGTGATCTGAGACAATACAAGGAAAATGCAATTTTGACATGTATCAGTAGTTTCATGCACATGGTATAAATAACACCTGCAATTTTGAAATAGATAAATACCACTGGGTTTCAGCCAAATCCAGACTTGTCAGATACGTATAAGTAGTCTGACATTCCTTTGGAACTAGTAATTTGAAAGTTGGGAATATAATACTATATTTGAAAAATAAAGCATTATAACAATAATTGTATTGATTTTCTCAGGAGAAAGCATGTATTACTCTATTACCCTAGTATTTTGCTGGAGAAAACTTAATGTTCCAATATTCCACATGTAAGTAAAGAAAAATTTATTATTTTAGAATGTCATTAAAATTTTATAATTATTATATACCTAAGCACAAAGGAACGTTCAAAGTTTAACATTACAAATATTCATGTAAATGCTGCTAAACTGTAATAAATGTTAAACTTTTACCTTGATAACTTCAAAATTATTTTTAAATTAATTTTTGCTTAATGTTTATTTTTAAGAGAGAGAGAGAGAGAGAGAGAGACAAAATGCAAATGGGGGAGGGGCAGAGAGAGAGGGGGAGACCCAGAATCTGAAACAGACTCCAGGCTCTGAGCTATCAGCACAGAGCCTGATGGGGGGGCTTGAATCCACGAACCACAAGATCATGACCTGAGCCAGAGTCAGACACTTAACCCACTGAGCCACGCAGGCACCACTGTTTTTAAATAAATGCTTGAATAAATAGGTACTCCAGATAAAGTTGAGGAGATGATGCTCCCCTTGTGCCTGTCTTCAGTCTCATTCTACATCCTTCTTCACAAAAGTAACCATGATTTTGAGATTGAGGTTTCTCCATGTTGTAATATTTTTAGTAGTGTTATTTGTGTCCATAAGTAATATATTGGACTGCTGTATGTGTTATGAATGGCAGAGGCTCTATAGACGGAACTGGGTCTCTTCGAAGTCTCTTATAGGGTGGTATCATGATACACTTATTCTATAGCTTGTTTATTACCTTCGTGTTTTTGAGATCAGTTTTGATATATGAAGATATAAACAGTAATATATCATACTATACATATTCTATTACTTGTTTTTCCAAGTTTACTATTTTTGTTACCATTTTATGTACATTTAAATTAAATATATTATTAATTTCTAGATTTTTCTATTTGCTATGCTCTGCTCTGATTTTTTCACTCCCATTCTGTCTTCCATTGAAATGGATATTTTTGGTCTCACTTATGTTGATTTCTTAGTGTAGAATGACATTCCAACTAAATTATTTTAATGGTCATTTATAAACTTTTAATATAAACACTTAATAAATTTACTGGTTAAACTAACTGGTAACACTAAAGTGTGTTTATATGCACACTTACCAAACACAACAGATCAATCTTAATTTCTTATTCTAATTTTTCAAGTTATTATTGCCAATTTCATTATTCTTGTTTAAAAATTCCATAAAAATAAGTAATTTTTTAAAAAAATTTGGCAGTGAATATGGATTGAGATTTTCTAAAATGTTTTAGCAATCTATTTGCTTATCATTGTTTCTTTCAACTACATCTTTCTTCTTTAGTTCTTTTATTTCCCTTTGGTAATGTGAAAGTATGTGAAATGTAAACTTTTGTCTTTTTGTGTCTGAAAATATGGATTAAGCCTTCACAAATAAGTAGTATTTATCTTAGTATAGATTTCTAGATTGACAACTATTTTTCTTAAACACTTTGAAGATATTATTACTTTGTAATCTAGCTTCAAATGTTTTACTCTGCAATAAAATCAACTATCAATTTTTGAAGATAATCTTTTCTCCTGAAATTTTTCCCTTGTTTCTTATATTCTGCATTTTCATTACAAAACAGATACAGTTTCATTATAAATGTTGTTTGGTTTTCTGAGTACTTCTTCATCCTAAGGACTCATGCATATTTTTTTTTCTTTTTAAATTGTGGAATTTTCAGTCATGGCTTTGAATATATACTTTCATCTCTTATCTCTACTTTCTTTGTTTTTTAAAAATTTTTAATGTTTTATTTATTTCTGGGATAGAGATACAGAGCACATGTGAGGGAGGGGCAGAGAGAGAGGGAGACACAGAATCCGAAGCAGGCTCCAGGCTCTGAGCTGTCAGCACAGAGTCCAACAAAGGGCTTGAACCCATGAACTGTGAGATCATGACCTGAGCCAAAGTCGGACACTTAACCGCCTGAGCCACCCAGGCTCCCCTCTTATCTCTATTTTCTACTTCTGAAACTCTTATTAGTTATATGTTGAAACTTCTTCATCTTTCTTTAATGTTCACAGTTTTTTTCCCAAGATCTTATTTATCTGTGGTGTATTTTTTTGTATTCCATAAATCTAACATCTCATTATGTAATTCTTTCTTCAGTTGTGTCTACCCATGGGAGTTATCAACACTTGTCTTTTTTAATTTATATCGATGACTTATTTTTTAACCTATATTTCTACATTACATTTCTGCAATGCATTATTTTTTTCTGAAAGGATTATAATCTTTTCATTCTTTCACTGAACATTTTCAAAGTGCTAAAATTCCCCTGGGTTATTCTATTCTCTATTATTTTTAAATTATAAGTTTTCCTTTTGTTCTCTTTGATCATGTTCTTTCTCTGTTCCTCATAGTTGTTTCTCTCTGTCCTGGATACTTTTGTTTCTTGATATCTCATTCCCAACATGAGTCACATGTTTGCTTTGGGGATATTTTCTTGCTTTGAATTGTAGAGGTGCTCCAGTAGGGATTCTCCATGTTTATCATGACCTTTATGAATGTCATCCATTGTATATCATTTTTAGGTTAATATTTGGGCTGAGTTTCCTGTATATATAATTAGAAAACATGATTTTAGATTCCATATTAATAGATGGGACAGCTTGGAGTCCCAGATTCCACTGGATGTTTATTTTTTTATTCCCATAAGAATTTACAGTGGTATATTCAACTTCCTTAGAACATTCCCTAGACAAATGGAAAACAAATATTCTTAGAATGGTTTTACAACTAGGCAGCTCTGAGATTTCAAGTCACCTTCTAGTGATACTAGGTGATCATAGTTTCTGATAACTCACCTGCTCTATTTGGTTTAGTACTTGATAAAATCTCCAGCCTTGAGTTTTCCTCTTATTTCTAGGAATTTTTCTTTCCTTTTTTTAAGCTTACCTGTATATTTGAATTATTTGGGGGTTGGAAGAGAGACTGCTTGCATTAGCTTGGCAGACCATAGAGGCCAGATGTCTCTTTGAAACTTATACCCTTATCAGGACTTTACCTGCTCAACAGTGTATTTTCATCACCTAGTTTTATTCTTAATTCAATATACATCCTCAAAAATTTGTTTTCTTTTGATCTTTTTAACATCTAATTTATATACTTCCTGAAGACAAATTAACAATATTTGACCAGAGAGCAATGATAATCTCAAATCTCAAAAATAACATGATGGAAGGCATTCAATTATTTGTCCAAGTTTACAATGTTAGCAGGTTCAGGGATGGTTTTAAATTCCTTTCAATACAGTGTTATGCTAAGTGAAATTAGTCATACAGAGAAAGACAGATACAATATGTTTTCACTCTTATGTGGATCCTGAGAAACTTAACAGAAGACCATGGGGGAGGGGAAGGAAAAAAAAGAAGGTTAGAGAGGGAGGGAACCAAAACATAAGAGACTCTTAAAAACTGAGAACAAACTGAGGGCTGATGGGGGGTGAGAGGGAGGGGAGGTGGGTGGTGGGCATTGAGGAGGGCACCTGTTGGAATGAGCACTGGGTGTTGTATGGAAACCAATTTGACAATAAATTTCATATTAAAAAAAAATTTAGTGGCTTGGGTAGCTTTAAAATATTAAATAAAATATATGATTTTAAAAATAGTCACAATTTGAATGTTATATTCAAGTATAATATTGATCACCTTCAGGAGACAAATTGAACATTTATTCACTGAAAGTAAAATTTTGATGTTACAGCCAAACATAATTTATATTCAGGTTCATTTTCCATTTGCTGACTGTATTGCATATTTATTGGTATCCTGATTAATTGCTTATTTAGCTGGTAATTCTTTCTGTTGGCTAGCATCCTTAGTTTCATCAATATTCAGATGTTAATTGCATACCTTTCTTTCTTTCTTTCATTCTTTCTTTCTTTCTTTCTCTCCTTCTTTCCTTTAAGTAGGCTCCATGCTCAATGTAGGGCTTGAATTCATGACCTGAGATCAAGAGTCGTATGTTCTACCAACTGATCCAGCCAGACACCTCAATTGTATGTTCTTTTCTGCTTGGAGTTTACTGGTCAAGGAGAAACAAGGGATTAACTTTCTGTTTTGTATCAGTTGGAAAATAAAGTTAATTCTAAGGAAGAAGATTAATACATAGTTCCATATTGAATGTTGGTAGTTTCTAATTTCATGTCGTGATATTTTGGTATTGTGGAAAGTGTCCAAGAATAAGTATAAATATAAGTAAACAACACATTTAAGTCTTTTTGTATTTTAAAATAAATAAATTCGCCTTATTTTCATTTTTGCCAGACGTCACAATAATTAATTTGAATATAACAGTCCAGTCTCACAAATCAGAATAAAAATTAAAATATCATACAACTCTCAATTGAAATAATTACCAAAATAGTAACAGCATTAATCATTTTGGTTTTGATATATTAATAATTTATTTTATAATATATTTACTGAATACTTAGTGCATAGTAGACACAGGGTCAGGCACTGAGTATGCAGACATGAACACTTGGCATTTGTTCTCAGACAGCTCAGATTCATGGAGTAGGTCTCAGAGTGGGACCTGAGAATAACTTGCTTCAGAATCTACTTGATGTATTCATTAAAAATAGAGATTCCTATATATCACCTTAAGCCTATGACTAAGAATTTTGGGAGATAAGGCTCTGGAATCTGTGTGGTTTGAGATTCTTTGTTCTACTGGGTCTAGAGTAAAAAAAGGTTGGGTTGAATCATTTAACTTGTGCTACTTGTCATCCATAATTCAATATTTGGATTTTTCTGACCCATCTGTGACATTTTACTTGTTTAAATTATGCAATTTGAAATAAAGTGAAAATTTTAAGTAACATCATTGCAATTTATTGCATACCACAGCTCCATTAATGTTAAGACTTCTCCAAGAGAGTAAGTCCACTTACAAAAGTGTTAGAGTAACAGCAAGTATGCATTTTGGAATATAGTACACATCAGGATCTGTGCATATGTTGCCTCACTTAATTGTCAACAACTCTGCAAAGAAGAAAGTATTACCTCAATTTATAGATGATGCCACAAAGCCTTGAAATGAAGTGAATGATTGATCCTTGGTCTTTATAACTTCAAAGCTTTTCTCTTCACTAATGAGCTATATTATATATTATACATGTTCCTGTGCACTGGTTGGGAAGAACAGATGCTTAAGTACAGCTTGTGCACTAACAGATCCATTCACTCTCAACTTGCTATTCTAGATAAGGTGTATCAGTGCAAGATGAAGGACGAGCTATTCATATAAAAATAACCCCCAAAAAAGAATGAACTTGAACAAATAACTTGAAATGTTATTTCATCTAATCAATCATTATGTGTGGGCAGAGGTTTATGATTTGAAATACTTTTCTGACTGTTTTCTATTCATTCCTTAATTGTTTTATTAAAAAGAATGAAAAGTATTTTGATCATTTCATAAATTATTGTTCCTAAGAAAAATAGAAGTTCAAGTGGATAAAAATAATAATTAGGAAGTAATATGAATTATAATTCTAAACCCTAATGATTGTACATAAAGTTTTGTTAATTATAGAGGTTTTCTCCCCCCCCCCCGTGTTTAGTGAAGTTGATTAGAATCACTTGTAGACATAAGAATGCTCACACAATCAAATGCAAGTAAGTGTGGTAGTTTTAATTATCCGCACCTGCAAACATTCGAAGAAAAACACCCTGGTGATTTGTTTTTTCAAGTGTCAGAAATAAACATAAAACTTGTGTTCAGTATGAAATTTAAAAGAAGTCTTCCAAACTTTATTCCTTTGTAAGGCATGAAAACAAGTATTTCCCAATACTTCCCTGTAAAATATTTGCCTATTTGATCTCTTTTTTCTCTTTGTCCCTTCCATTTGCCACTTTGCTGACAGGGTTATCTTTATGCAACTATGTTTAAAAAAACAAAAGAGAGGCATCAGGGTGGCTCAGTCAGTTAAGCATCTGACTTCAGCTCAGGTCATGATCTTGAGGTTTGTGAGTTCAAGCCCCACATCAGGCTTACTGCTGTCAGTGCAGAACTTACTTTGAATCTTCTGCCCCCCTCTCTCTCTGCCCCTCCCCTGCTTGCTCTCTCTCAAAAATAAATAAACATTAAAAATAAATGAATAAACAAAACAAAACACTAGCATCATACTATTTCCTATAGAATACTCTGAAGTCTTCTTGGCATTGTATATGCAGTCACTTAGAGATTGGGTCCAAACCCCATTTTAAACTTCATTGTTAGCCACTGTGCTACAAATTCAAATCCAGCCCCTTTCAGAGTGAGGTCCATGGACCAGCATAATTAGCATCCATGGGAGTTTGATAGACATTCAGATCAGCAGCATTTTAACAGCTTCCCAGATGATTTAGTTGTGAAGTACTGGTAGACAACAGGCCTCAAAATGTTGTGAATTATGTCCTATCTACCTGGGGGCCATCTTAAGGATCATTTTGTTTTAGACAAAAGAAACCAAGTTAAACTAGCTAGGAAATTATTGAAAACAATAAAGGATTGTCTGAAGTAAGATTCAAGGCCAAAGATACGACTGGGTCTCACGAGGTCCTAACATTATCTCTCTGCTTTTATGAGCCCCAGAAGCTGAGGCTGGTTGCTTTTTCATCTCTACTACAGTTTGCATCTTTACTTTCTTCTCTCTTTCTGCAGTTCAAATTTTCTACCTCAGTTTACAAAACATAGCTTTGCTAGTTATGGATATATGCTTCCCCCATACTCTATTCCTCAAATCTTACTGCTGAGACTCATGCTGTCCTACATCCTAATTCTCAGGAGAAAGAATCAAATGGATCAGTTTAAGGGCCTCTAATCTCCCTGGTCTAACCAATTATGACTGGTTGCCAAGAGTGGGCATGGTCACTTCAAACTAACATGGTGTATAGACCCAGAATGTCATAAAGAACTGTAGGTAATAACCAAGTCTCACAGAATGAACTGGATATGGGCCCCATCCACCAGTGCCTAGCCCTAATCTATAGAAGAATTTTCAAAACACTGATTCTTCTCCAAATGTAGCCATGACATGTGTGAAGTGTCTCTGCCAGGGAAGCTTGTTTTAGTCCCTGAGTCAGGGGCTTTTATGTAGAACTCCTTACATAGCATGGCAACCAAAACTCAAGACTCCAACAATGAAGTCAGGCATATCATCAATCTGTATAGTTGCACAAACAACCTAGATAAGTCCTCACAAGCTAGTGAAGCACATCCCATTGCTCTGCATGTATACATCACCATCATCAACTGGCAACAAAGAACATTCTATGGGGCATATTTCCAGAGGTTGACCAAGAATTAAACCTGTTCTCAGATTTCCCTGGAGCTGTTAAAGTTTGCCCAATCAGATCTGCTGCATTGTCTTTCCTCACAGTCACATTATCAATAAAGTCTTCCCATATAGTCATAGTACTCCTGCAAGATTCTTTTTTCTCCATGACACTTACCAACTTTGATATTGTCAGTTTCTTGATATTCTCTCCTCAAATAAAGACCTAAGAGGGCAGGGGTTTGTTTTCATTTCTGTCTCTGTGTATGTCTATCTCTCTGTCTCTCTCTCCTATTTATTTTTTGTGTCCCCTGGACCCTAGACATTACATAGATGCTCAATAAGTATTTGCTGAAAAACTTAATGAATATAGCATTTTCTTAATGTTTTTGAACTTTTTTTAACCTTTATTGAGGTATATTGACAAATAAGATTGTAAGATACTCCCAGTGTACAACATGATGATTCCATATATGTATACAATTGTGAAAGGATTCCCCCCATTGACTTAACACATCTACTACCTCTATATTTACCTTTTGTGGTGGGAGAGACACTGGGTGAGAACATTTAAGTTTTACTCTCTCACCAAATTTCATTCATACAATACAATGTCTTAACTGCAGTCACGATGTTATACATTAGATCCTCAAATGTTATTCATCTTATAATTGAAAGTTTCTACCCTTTTACCAACTTCCACCAACCTTTCCTTCTCTCCCCCCACCTCCAGGCCCCTGGCAACCACTTTTCTCCTCTTGTTTCTATGAGTTTGACTGTATGTATGTTGTATATATGTATGTATGTGTGTATGTGTCTGTGTGTATGTAGATAGATAGATTTTGCATATAAGTTAATACCATGTGGTGTTTGTCTTTCTTTGTTTTAGTTTATTTTACTTAGCATAATACCCTTCAGATTTATCCATGTTGCTGCAAATGATAGCTTTTTTTTAAAGGCTGAATAATATGTCATTTTCTTTATTCATCCACTGATGGACCCTTAGATTTTTTCCATAACTTGGCTATTGTGACTAATGCAGCCATGAATAAAGAGGTATAGATATATCTTCTATATAATAATTTTGTTTCTTTTGGGTGTAAACCCATGTATGGTAAATTCTGGAAGGATGGTTTGTGCAAGGTGCACCATGAATACCACTCTTAATCACAATATTGAGAATTCAGAGATCCCATTCTCTATATATATTCCCATCAAACGAACATATAGAAGTATGTTGCTCATCATTCAAGGTCAGGGGCTTTGAGCATAACCAACCTAAAGAGTCTCCCTTGTAATAAAGAATGTCCAGATGGTAGGCCTTGATCTCCTTGGAACACTGGCTGTGCAAGAAGGGGAAGTGCTACAGATAGTTGCTGGGCTAGCTTGCTACACAATAAAAGTTTGCTGTATGTAGATCTCAGTAGCAGGTGCTTTGTCCAGTTCGCTGCTTCTGGACAACCTGCACCTAAGTTCTCCCAATAAACCTATTGGTTTATAAATATCACTGTCTCCAAGTCTTTTCTTTGGTCTTGTGGATGTTCACCCACTGTGGATAAGAGTCTGCTGGGGTGCAGCTACACAACCCAGAAGGAGGATTGCTGCCTCAAATGGTAGTTCTATTTGTAATTTCTTGATGAATCTCCATACTGTTTTCCATAGTGTCTGTACCAGTTTACATTTCCAGCTGTGTACAAGTCTTCCCTTTTCTGCATATACTCACCAGCATTTGTTATCCCTTGTCTTTTGGTAATAAACATTCTAAGGTGTGAGGCGATATCTCATTACAGTCTTGATTTTCATTTACTTAATGATAAGTGATTTTGAGCACCTTTTCATGTACCTGTTGGCTATCTGGATGTCTTCACCGAAAAAAAAAAACCATGTCTGTTCACATACTTTTCCCATTTTTTAATTGGGCTGGCTTTTTTGTTTTGTTTTTTTGTTTTTTGGATGGGGGTTGCTATTGAATATAGTTGTTTCTTTTATGTTTTGGAAATTAGTATCATCAGAGACATAGTTTGCAAATATTTTCTCCCATTCTGTAGGTTGTCTTTTCATTCTATTGGTTGTTTCTTTTGCTGTGCAGAAGGTTTTTATTTTGATCCAGTCCCACTTGTCTAGTTTTGATTTTGTTGCCTGTACTTTTGGTGTTATATCCGAGAAATAATTGCCAAGACCAGTGTCAAGAAATACTTCCCTTATGTTTTCTTCCAGGAGTTTTAAAGTTTCAGGGCTTATGCTTAAGTCTTTAATCCATTTTGAGTTGATTTTTTGTGTATGGTAGAAGATAGGGGTACAATTTAATTCTTTTGCATGTGGATATCCAGTTGTCCCAAAACCATTTGTTGAGGAGACTATCCTTTACTCATTCTGTATTCTTGTCACCCTTATCAGAGATCAGTTCACTGTATATGTATAGATTTAATTCTGGGCTCTCTATTCTATTCCACTGGTTTGTGTCTGTCTTTACACCAGTACCATACTTTTTAAACTACTGTAGCTTTGTAATATTTCCAAATTGTGATGCTTCTAGATTTGTTCTTCTCATGATCACTCTGACTATATGGTCTTTTGTGGTTACCTGTGAATTTTAGGATTTTTTTTTAATTTTCATAAAACATTTCATTGGGATTTTGATGGAGATTGCATTGAATCTTCAGATTGCTTTAGATAGTATAAACATTTTAATAATATTAATTATTCCAATCCATGGACACAGAATGGCTTGTTATTAATTTTTAATACCATTAGAAACTTCCACTGAAATGCTTAACTGATCCTTAAAAGCATATCAAATTTCATACTGCTAATGTATTGGGAACTTATTTATGTCTACACCTTCAGTGATATAGAAATATCTTCTTCTTTTCTTTTAGTACACTAAAATTGAAATTTGACCCTAAATCTTAGTGTATTGTCTGAAAATTCAGTACTTGTAGATATTAGTTCTTTCCTTCTTCCAGCTTCAAAGCAAGATCTCTAAATTTAGGTAGCTTTGGCAGTATAGAACACAAGCTTTCAGGTGAGAATCCTGTATGTTTGGGTTCAAATCATGTTTCTGCCTTTTAGTTACTTATATGGTTGATCTTCAGCAAAGAACTTAGCATTTCTTTGTCTTAGTTCCCTCAGTTATGAAATAGGATTAATAGAAATGTATTGATCCATGTACAGTGCATAGTAAATGCTAGTACCTTTTAGGTATATTTGATAGTCCACAGGTTATTGATAAGAAATCAATTTCTCAGCTTGTATAAATGTGGCCACTTATAATTTGGCAGTGTGGTCACTTCTGCTCTTGATGTATTGGTGACATTGGAAACCCCAGTGGTAGAAAGTTTTGTCTTTTTGATGAATCAAGTCTTTCCAGCTTTTATGGGCTGCTGCCATTAAGTGACACAGAGATCTTAGCTATTCTAGAACTCCTCAACTTTTGTTTTCTTCCTCCTTCAGAAAATGCCCTCCTTTCTCTCACCTTGCCCCCAAAAGCACCTCTCTTTCTCCTGCCCAGACATATGTATCATTTCTTCTGAGTCTCTAGTTTTTAAAGCCTTCTGACTCTGTCTGTAATTCCTCCTGAAAAACATCCTGAGGCATGGAATTTCAAAGGGTCTGCTTATTATATCCCTGCTTTGAACAGGGATGAAGGGGAAATACAGAAGAAAACACAAACTGATATCTCAAAAATAATCGTGCAATGTTGAGATGCTCACTGTATGTTTTCTCTATTTTTAACATAATTTTAGCAATTGGTAACTGAGCTATATCCATATTTTAATATTATGCTTTAACATACACCATACTATTACAAGATAAATCTCTACATTGATTACATTAATTTATGAAACTAGGCATAGTAAAAGAGGTTAAAATTATTAATTAACAGGAAAAGTTACACTATGAAGACATAGAAGCATAAAGTAGATAGCAGTAAGAGTTGTAGAGTCAGAGGGATGTGGAATAGAATGTGGGTTCTGCCACTTACTAGCCATTTACCATCTTTTGGCCTTTGGAGAATGAGTTTCCTCACTTTTAAAAAGGGGGAAGGCAAATCAATAAAAATAGACTTTCAAACTGGTATTTACAGGGCATTGTGGGTAGGAGGAGAAATTGACCACAAAGGAGAACTGGAGGATTTCTGGGGTGACAGAAATAGTCTAGATCTTGATTGTGGTGATTTCACAAAACTCATCAGACTGAATGCCTAACCAGAGTGACTGTTCCTACACGTAAATTATACCAAAATTAATCTCATGTAAAAGAAATGGGATGATGATATATTCGGGGTGAAGTATATGGCACTGTGTGAGCACCCGGTAAATATTAGCTTTTACCATTATTATTACTTAGGTTTCTCATAAGAAATAGTATTGGAGCACCTGGATGGCTCAGTCAGTTAGGTGTCCAACTTCAGCTCAGGTCATGATCTCCCGGTTGGTGAGCCCCGCCCTCATCCGGCCCTGTGCTGACAGCTCAGAGCCTGAAGCCTGCTTCAGATTCTGTGTCTCCCTCTCTCTTTGCCCCTCCCCCGCTCACTCTCTCTCTCGCTCTCTCTCTCTCTCCCTCTCTTTCACTCTCTCTTAAAATAAAGAAACATTTTAAAAATTAAAAAAAAAAGAAATAGTATTTACCTTAGAGTGATATGTGTAAAGTTTTGTTATAAACATGTAAACATCATTATGGGAAATTGGGAGGGAAAAGCATTGGGAAAATTTCCCATAGTCTTTCAAATCTGTGGAAGTGAAGAACTGAAGAGAATGACATGGTGTTCAGAGTAGTTCTAAGAAGTAGAAGCAAAAGACAAAAGAGAAACAGAACAATTAAATCATTAAGCACTTTCTCTCTTTAGCCATGTGAACTATTTATGATTTCTCTATTTCTAGGCTTCTGTAAAGTGGACTTCTTTGCAACCTTTTCTTATACAATGGTTTTATTTGACCAAATTAAGCTTCCTTCTAGCTCAGAGCCAGAAATCCAGAGCTTTCTTTTAAAGTGATTAGAAAAGAAAAAAAAAAAAAAAAAGAATGAGATACTAATATTATACTAAGCTACTTATTCAGAACTTAACTGAAGTGTGTAATTGCAGTGTTATGGAATATACATTCAATGCTTGTGGAATTCTAGGGGTTTTGATAACTTTCTGTAAAAATTAGTGTGTTTATTTGAGGATTAGTTCAGTTTAATAGAGACCTGAAAAAAATTTATAACCCCCTTCAGTAAGAATCCACATCAATTTTTAGATAGGTTAAAACCTCTTAATGGCTAACAACCAAGTATACAGTTGGTTTATGAGTAGGAGAATGAGAAAGCCAGATACATTTCTTAGGCTCATCCAGCTCCCAAATTGCCATCACCTGAAACATGGGTGTTTGTTTATTCAACATTACTTGGAAACTGGAGATCTTTTGGGAGTCTCTGTACAGGAGCATAAATACTTAAACTGAGTGTGTTTAATTGCAGTCATCTTTGAATTTCAGCTCTGTTAACTTACTAGTTCTATGATCTCGGGCAAGTTACTTAACAACTACAGGTTTCAATTTCCTCCTCTGCAATATTAGAGGGATTACTCTACCTACGTCTAGTGGTCTAAGGATTGAATCTTATATATCAAGTATTAAGTGCTCAACAAAAGGCTTAAACATAATAATCATTACTGAAGTTATTATTTTATTTAAATAAGTTGGTGAGATTAGGAAAAGGAGATCTAGATACAAAATTTGGAAGAACAGTAAATTTGAAACGTGAATGCTACTTTCCAAATCACATCTATTTTTTTTCCTTTCTCGTCTTGCACTCCCCTTTTCCTTTCCATCTTAGAGGAGCTACTTTGTGTTTTTAAATGAATGGTTTTGGGGGCACCTGGGTGACTCAGTCGGTTAAGTGTCTGACTCTTGGCTTCAGCTCAGGTCACGATCTCACGGTTTCGTGAGTTCAAGCCCCGCATCAGGCTCTGTGCTATTACAAAGAATATCAATAAGGAACATTTATGGAGCACTTAACTTAGCCAGCCTCTCTCTAAGCACTTTCCATGTGCTTAGTAAGTCATTCCTCCAGCTGTAAGAGCTAGGTACTATCATCAATATCCCTTTCAAAGATGAGGAGACTGAAATCTTGCATGAGTAGGTAGCTTGTTTAGATCACAAGCATAATATATGCCCCCAAAAGCCTTGACTTTTAGAAATGACTTCTGGGGGTGCCTCGGTGGCTCAGTCAGTTGGGCGTCTGACTTTGTTTGGGTCAGGTCATAATCTCGCTGCTAGTGGATTTAAGCCCCACATCAGGCTCTGTGCTGACAGTTCTCAGCTTGAGCCTGGAGCCTGCTTCAGATGTTGTCTCTGTCTCTTTCTGACTCTCCCCCGCATGTGCTCTGCCTCTCTCCCTCTCTTTCTCAAATATAAATAAACATTCATGTTTGTTTGTTTTTTTTATAGAAATGGCTTCTGGAAACAAAAGGTTAAAGTTATGTTATGTGTGTATAGTTATTTATTATCACTGACATCTTAGTCTTTTTTCCTTTACAATTCTTCTTTTTCTACTATTTATAGCATGCTTACTATATTTTATGGACAGTACTAGACAGGTCGGATATATTATCTCATTTGATAGATATGAAGAAGTGATGTCAAAATTATCCCATTTACAGATAAGGAAACTGAAATAGACATTGAAACCTGCCCATACTTATTAAGAGACAGTGTCAGGATTGATACAACATCCACCCGTTGCATAGTCTGATATTATTGTTGGTACATCAGTGAAGAACGTGATAGAAATGCCTTCTGATCGTTATTCTTACATGACATGATATTGGAAACACAGCTGTGAAATCCTATCGCCAATTTTATTCATTCATACAAACCCAAACCGCATGCTCAGAATGGTAGCTATTAATTACTGTTACTTCTGCTATGTTTTATAATCTGTAGCCCCAAATATGGTTATTTTCCTATCAAAATGCACCATTAGAGAAATAAATATATGTCTTATTCCATGTCTCTGAATAGTATTACCTGTTTCTATCTCTGATGCTACTTTCCTTCTCTATTCGAGTAGAGTCAGTATATTATATTATACTGCTAAAGGGGTATAAACTCTTGGAGGCTTATTATTTTCCTTTTTCCAATGCCCTGAAGGGTGCTGTAGGCCAAGTCCTGTCACCTCACCGTCACCACTAGAGGCTCTCAGTGATTGAGCACTGCTACACATTCATATGCCGCCCGCAGACACACACTCACGTGCATATTTGTACCTGCATTGCCTATTCTTTCTTCAGCTGGACGAGATAATGTAAGGAAACTTGACTTCTAAAAATGACTTCAGAATTTACTTTTATCATATAAAATGAAAGAACTGTCTGATAAAATGACTTCCTTGTCCCTTGAATTTTCTCAGTCATTTCCACTTTGACCCGAATTCTATAATCCTCTACCATTTAACTTATCTCTGTTGATACACTGTCTGATAGATAATTCCCTCAGAAGTGTCAAAAATATCTAGTGCCTAGTCTTCTATTTCTTTTTTCTTGTTGAGGGAAACAAAAGGCACTCTTGCCTAATACCAGATCTTGTAGCACATATTTATAGTCTGAAGCTCTAGTCAAATTTAAATTTTATTTTACAGTTTTTAGTGCTCCTTTACTAACTTCATATAACATGTTTTAAAATGCATTCCACGTTGGGGCGCCTGGGTGGCTCAGTCGGTTGGGCGGCCGACTTCGGCTCAGGTCACGATCTCGCGGTCCGTGAGTTCAAGCCTTGCGTCGGGCTCTGGGCTGATGGCTCAGAGCCTGGAGCCTGCTCCCAATTCTGTGTCTCCCTCTCTCTCTGCCCCCCTCCCCCATTCATGCTCTGTCTCTGTCTCAAAAATACATAAATGTTAAAAAAAATTTTTTTAAATGCATTCCTTGTTTACAAAATTTACATAATATCAATAATGGGTTTTCTGTCATGAAATGTTGAAAAAAATGAAATAATTTAATTTCTTCAAACTTCCTTATCTGATTCAGTCTTCTAAGTTTGCAATTATATATTTATTATTTTTTTCTTATTTTAATATTTTTATCCTTTAAGTAATTTAATTGTATTAGATATAATCAAATATACTTATAGTAGTTTATACTAATTTACAAAATGTAGATAAAATCTATTAACCGTACAGTAAAAAAGATATGCACCATTCATAAAAATCTCATACTAATATCTCATCTCAGGTTCCACCCATTATCTTGGTTTGGTGACTATCTAATTGTGTCATTGTAGTTTTCTGGCTAAACAGATTTCATATTAAAGGAGAAATCTGTGATATTACTTTTCCCTGCCACCTTCGCCCAGTTGTCCACAGGTCATGTCCCAACTCCAAAACTTTTTACTCCCTTGTTCTATTCTCTATGCCTGGACGTGGCCTCAGAAACTATTTTGTACATACAGTTACTCTTCTTGGAATCTCCCAGGGCTTATATGATCTCAGTAAAAACTTTTAAGTATTTTTATTTTATTTTATTTTATTTTATTTTATTTTATTTTATTAGAGAACATAAGCAAGGGAGAGGGGCAGAAGAAAAGACAGAGAGAATATCTTGATCTCATGACCCTTGGATCATGACATGAGTTGATATAAAGAGTCAGATGCTCAACTGACTGAACCACCCAGGTGCCCCATAATTTTTTAATATTAAAAATATCAGTAAATTATTGTGAGTCCAGAATACTAAAGCAGGAAATCCTTCACTAGAGAGCACTAATTAGTGTTATATTTTACAATTATCTATACATTATTTTGAGCAAACCACAAAATAGCAATGCCTTTCTCTTGTTTGTTAATTTGAGGCAATTAAACCAAAGCAACTACAATGACAGGTTTTTGAAATATTTTATTGTTCTTATAGTCCAACTCGAGAACATAAAGAGGTGAATTAGTTTCTATTTTTGTAATAGAAAAGAAGAAATTGAAAATAGCACATAAGTGCTCAATAGACTTCAGCTGTACTTTTTTTCGGTTTATTTATTTTGAAAGCAGGATAGAGAGAGAGAATCCCAAGCAGACACAGGGGTCAAACCCACAAACTGTGAGATCATGACGTGAGTGGAAATCAAGAGTCGGATGCTTCACCGACTGATCCACCCAGGCGCCCCTCAGCTGTAATTTTTATCTATGGCAACTGAATTACAGTTTAATATCTTTCTCTACCAATAGAAGGGCAATGCTTCTTCCACAAATTAAACAATGAAAAACAATTATGCACTTTACATAAGTGGAATTTTTGAATGGATTATCTGGATAATCATCTCTCTGGGCATCCTAGGTAAAAGACTGGTCTGAATAATGCATTAGGCCTATTTATCAAGTCCTTGTTTTCTAACCTTATTGCTCTGCGAGGTATATGTTTTAGAACTTTCGAAGAAGTATCTGACGGGAAATTGAGTTGGTATAAATCAATAGAGACCAGAAGTGTGTCAGTGGGAATGTTATGAAGGTCTTGTTACCAGTGTTTTCATGAAGATTATATGAGACAGAAGTGCTACTTACACCAAGAGCTTTCTATGCTACTGCAACTCAAGAAAAACCCTTTGGGGGCGCCTGGGTGGCGCAGTCGGTTAAGCGTCCGACTTCAGCCAGGTCACGATCTCGCGGTGGGTGAGTTCGAGCCCCGCGTCAGGCTCTGGGCTGATGGCTCAGAGCCTGGAGCCTGTTTCCGATTCTGTGTCTCCCTCTCTCTCTGACCCTCCCCCGTTCATGCTCTGTCTCTCTCTGTCCCAAAAATAAAATAAAAAAAATAAAAAAAAAAAAAAGAAAAACCCTTTGTACACTCCGTGCAACTTGTGAGATGCCTTTTCTCTTGGGACGCTAGAGATAATTGTGACTTTCTGAATTTGCCTTTATTGTAAAATACAGAGTTAAGTTTATTTCTTTACTGTAGACTAGATACTGATGGAAATGATTTACTTGCCTAAGCTGGGTGTGAATTAATAGGGATTCTCTTTTTTAACGTGTATTACACATTTAATATAGGCTCTCATATATTTGTCTCATTTACAGATTTTCTTTTTCGGCAAAGTGATAGGTCAGCAAAGATCTGATTCTCCACTTACAAGAAAAAGTATAAAAGCACAATGCAAATGATTACTCTTGAGATGATGTACTTCTTAGCCTGAAGACAAAATTAACATATTTTTTCATCTACATTTTATTCATCAGGATATACATAATGTGATGTTTGGGAGCAGAATTTAGGAAAACTAAAATGTTTTATTTTTTAGAAAAACTAAAATGCTCTAATAATTCTCTTTATAAATTTCTCCTTAAAAAATAAAAAAAAATGTTTCATTTAAAAAAGAACCTCAACATTATCTTTATGTTAACTACACGGGTTTTGAATGTCATCTTAAAAAAATAGATAATATCAAGAAAATAATCGAATACTGAGTATTGCCAAGAGCTAAAAATTAGTCCTATAGAATAATAGTTTTTCTTTTTTTAAGTAAGAAAAGTAGGCCAGTGAGGAGATGTGGAAAACATGAACAAAAACAACAAAACTTAAATATTTGACATATTTAGGACAAGGTATTCTTGATGGATCATTGTCTTGGCTTGTTTGCTGACCCACATAGTACCTAATATCAATCAGAGAGAAAGCCTTCTGACTACAACCCCCATTTATGAGCACTGCTCCCCAGTGCTCTGTCAATGGAAAAGAAAGCTTTGATTTATTCACCTACCATTATTGTCTATTCTATCATCCCTTTCTCTGTTCAAAACATTTATTTGGTGTTTCTACAAATACAAATTTAAATTTGCAAGTAGGGACTTGAATGGACTAGTCTGGATATGGGTATATGTTCTGTATAGATGTAATCTCCTGGCATGAATTTATGTTTTCACAGAAATTCAGCATAAAAATGGCATAAATATAGATCTCTGTTAAGGAATTCTGATACAAGACACATATCTGATCACAGAACACCAAATTGTAACTGATCGTGTCAGATGATGAAATTGCTAATCTAATAGAATATTTCTATTCCAAATGTCCATTTGGACATTTAGTTTTGCCTAGATAATTTTTAAAATGTTCTTATTTATGTATTTTGATGTCATGAGAATATAATTTATGTTATAGTGTTAATTCTAAGCATTGTCAAATTCAAGGCTGTGTGATACAAAAGGGTTCAGATAAAAATTACAAACTATCAGTAAATTACTAGATATCTTGTCTAAATAAATCTAGATACGCATATATTTATAAGCATTCAGTCAATAGTTCTATTTTTAAATTTTGATTTAGATATTTAACATTAATCCCTGCATCTTATATCCAAAACTTCTATACTAGATTTTTTGATAGCGAAAATAGAATAGTAGCTATTTAGAACTATTTTCATTAAGTACTTCATTTATTAATTACTTTAAGTTATTTTGTAGATGACGTGAAATGCCGTAAATGAAGAATAAACATTTTATCTTTAAAAATATAATTCCCACTGACAACTTCCTTTATGTATCAATATTACCAGCAAAGAGGAAGGCCTCTCAATATGAAAAGCCAAAACTCAACTATAGTACATGACCTGACAAGGACAAACAAATATGTGCACTGATTTTTATTTGTGGTTCTATTTCCTAAATTGTATTAGATGCAACATAAAACCTTTTATACAAAACATCAAAAATGCTTTATTTTGACAATTAAAATTTGAATGAAATAAAGCACTTCTAGAATGAAAACTTACCACATTTCCAACAAAGAGTCTGTGTTTATTTTATCTACCTAAAACATTTGCATCTCTAGATTAAGTAGTTTTGCTAATCGGTTTACATCTCCAAGTAGGCTGTAGTTCCTTAAATATTTATACGTCCTTAATGTACATCATGCTGGTTTTATTAATTTTAACCCCAAAGCCTCCTCTACCAATTACTACTTAATGACTATATTGCTTTCCCTCTTGATCGCCTTTGTTCTTTGCTACGATATTTAAAAAAAAAAAAAGTGGGGCAGGCATATGGCTTGAAATAAAACAGCTAAATAAAATGCCACTTTGAATGATTCACCATGCAGTGCTTTGCCATTCTGACTCACCTGTCTATTACAAGCAAACTTTCCAGTTTGGGTTTTGTTTTTTCTTAATCCAAAGTCATATGCCTTCTTTTTTGTCCTAAGAAAACAAAATTTTTAAAAATCTCTTTGTTAGATGGAGCTGATTCTAGGCTTGATGTAGCTTGATAAAAGCACATCAAAGTCCTTGAATCATCCTATATCTTGACTGATCAGCAAAAGAAAACATGCCTTTTAGGAGCTTAGTAAGATCACTTAGCCAAAAGATTTAAAATATTATCCTGGTGAAACTTTTAAAAATATTTTGTTTTATAAAACATGTTTGTAAAAGAGGTTATTTTCAAGATTTAAGTAATTTTTCCACCATTTCTAATATCTGTCTAAAATGTGGACTATTTTAGAACATGAAATCAGGCTTGTGAAATATGACAGCTCACACATACACATACATATGTATGATTGGGAGTATGTTCCATTTCAAGACTTCTAACTTTATGTGGAACAGAGTCTTTAAATATAACTAATATGTTTATTTGTCTAAATGTTTATTTGTCTAAATAGTCACCAAGAAGCATTTTTACTATATGAATGCATTTGTATATCTATTCATGAGGATAAAATTCTATACTATTATCTTTTAGAAATTAGAAACTAAAAAACTCAGTCTGAGTTCCAAAGGTATGGCTTAAAAAGTATACATAAGGTGAATACCATATATATATATATATATATATATATATATATATATATATTTCAATGTATTTATATGCCTATATACATATCTATTTTTATCTATGTCTCTACACTTATGCACTTTGAAATGGTAGATACATAGGAGTATTTACATAAGATTTACATTTAAGTGATATTTAAAAATATTCTTATGTTATATTTCATATATATATATATATGGTGGTGGAGGAATGGTCTGAAAGAGAAGGAAGTGCAAACAAATCAATTAAAAAAAAAACTTGATATATTCATCTCAGCTGCCTTACTAGAAGTCACTGGTTGATAGTAGTTATTAAAGTTGTGAGATAATTTAATTGCTTTCAAAGTGATTTATACTCATTGTTCTTTTTATTATCTCAGTTCCTTATGACCACTCTAGCCTTATTTATTTTTGGTTGTGGTTCTATTTAACAGGTAACTAACTCAAAATTGAATAAAGAAAAATTTTTTATAAATTACATGTAAGAAATCTGCATTAGGTTTTGTATTCAGTCCTAAAACTTCTAGAATACTTATGTAAGTATTTACATTGTCTTTCAGAAATGGAAAAGAAAAATCACTGCATGTTGCCACTAATATGCATTATGTTTCTAGCATAAATCTTTTTAAATAGCACTTAACTGTAAACCTTATGTAAATACTCATATCAGTGCTTGACACATAGTAGATGCTAAAAAATATTTGATGCATATATGAATAAATCAAAAAAGTGAATTCTATAATATAGTTTTCAATTAATCTTGATCAACTAACCACTGGCACAACTCTTGTGGTTTTCATGTGAGTAAACATGTTGCCAGTATTTTCTCTTTCTAGTCATCTTGCAAGGATTTGTAAATTGGATCTTTTTCATATTTAAGTTTTATACATCCAAGGAAAACATTTATCCAACCTCAGCCTATTCAGCTTTCTTGTGTGACAAGGCATTCAGGACCGTTCCTAGTCTGTTCCAAGAGACTTAGAATTCTAATGCTTTTCCCCACTGTTCCCGGGCATGGGGCATGAACTCTCTCCATTCTTAAGAGAATAATCTACTGCTCTTCCTTAAACATATCTAATTTACTTTAAACTTTGCATCTTTGTTGCTATTGAAGCCATTATGCTCTGGGATCTTACACAAATAATACTCATTCTTTAAGCTCCAGATCAAATCAGTCCACTCCCAGGAAGCGTCTCGACCACTGTGGTTTCTTTTCTCCGAATTCCGTCACTGCGTTATGACTCAACCGTTCCTTTGTTTGGCGTAGTGATGCATGTTTTTCCTGTCTCTCTAAATAGAGATAGAAATCCTAGATTCTTGTAGAAAAACTAGTTCGGTATCTGCATAGAAATGCTCAATATGTTTTAGTGGGTAAAATAAGCCGATCTGCTCTGCAGAATAATTAGCTCATAATTGGTCACCTCTACTCAGCTGAAGCTCGGTGAGTGGCTATCATGTACAAATTGCATAGACACTAAAAGATTTGATCCTGTCAGTTGAAACAGAGCAATCTTTCCTCACCGTGTCAATCCTTTCTAGTTCCACTTCCATGCCAGAGAAGATTCCTGAATTGTCTTTTGGCATCTTCAGAATTATAGGTAGCTGACCTCTACCTGGTTGCAATTAATACCAACATGTGTGAATATGCACAATTATACCAGCATCTGAGCCACATGCTGCTATGTTACTGTAAGATTTAAAAAAACAAAAACAAAAACAAAAAATAAACTTCCTTTTGCTAAAATACAAAATGCAATTTGCTTTTTCTTTTCACCTTTTTTTTTTTTTTTTTTTTTTTTTTTGGTGGGGGTGGGGTGAGGCAGCTATCACTAATACAACCAATGCTATTCTAGTCTACATTTTGGTACAAAAAAAATCAAGATTACATTATAAAAATTTTAAAGTGCTTATTTTGAAAATTGACAGTCTTAATTTTTTTACAAGGATTTCAAGAGATCAATCATCTATTTTTATATTCTGGAATTCTGCTGTACACAGAGGACCTCATTGCTTGAACTTTCCTTCTCTTTATACATAGACATTTTTATAAAATATTCATAAGAAATTGTTGACTATAGAACTATGGCAATTCTCTTGAGTGATCCTGGGAGTTTTCCAGTCAATGAGCTCCATGCGGCTCTGGCAGCATGAGCTACGCTCCATAAATCAGGCTAAAACCATTTTATGCTGTTTTTAAAATTACTGCTATCAACAAAACCCATGAGCCTGAATTACTTAATCTATGCAGATGTTGTTAACTGCATTAATTATTTAATTCTGACAATAAAACAGCAGTTCTATTTGCCTTAATACAGACCATTCACGCTGCTAATTTTTGAAAGGACATTTAACAATATGACCACTAGATGGGAGTAGACAACTTTTTAAACTACATGTAACACAGTATGAAATGGTGGTTGCTAAACTTAGAAGTAAGGTAATATTAGGTTACTGTATTGCATTTCTAACCAAAGCTTGTGAAATACCTTTTGTTAACTAGTGTAGGTTACATTAAAATTGAATTACTTTCCTAGAGAACTGAATTGATTCAAAGGAACTTTCTTCATTGCAGCCTTTTTATGATTTCATGATGAATAAATTATATAGAAGTGTTTTTTTCTGTCCTTTTAATGACATGAAAACCAATTTTATATACTAGATAGCCACTAGTTTGATGAATCAAATGGTCCCATCTGGAATATGATTGTATTTTTAAATAATCATATTAACTAGAAATTAACAAAAGGAATTGCATAGATTATTGTCCTCTTTAGACTGCTAGTTAATTGATTACTTCATGCACATGTGTTGAATATTAAGCTTCCCCAATCAGACATGTGCATAAAGCAAAATGCTCTTTTTTTTTTTTTTTTCACCAGGACATAGTGAGCCATGGCAGGTCAATGAAATTATAATTGGTTCTAATTAGCACTCTTCAAGCTGTTAATTTTTTTTTTTTTGACCTGCATCTAAATCACACAAGAAGAAAGGTAAAAAATGTCTTAGGAACTAACAAAAAAGCCCCAAATATGTTTTGAATATTTGAGTGAACATCTCCAAAACTTAAATTTTGGTTTGTGTTTGTTTGCTTAGTTGTTTGTTTTGGTAGGTCTTTTGCTTGATTTCTGAAATAAAAGTTCATTTTAAATTGCACTGTTCTTTTTCCCAGAAAAAGCATGTAAGCATGTCATTGTAACAGTCATGCTCCTTTTGTTATTGCTGTTATCATTTATAGCTACACAGGGAGTGAGGTCATTAACTTGAGGCAAATGTCACATTTGCTGCATAAGCTTTGAGCTTTCTTACTTTGCTTTGTTTCAAGAAATGCTGGAAATCTCTCTGTTGCTAGCTACAGTTGTCTTTAGTGAGGCCTGCCACACATGTGAGATGAAACTATCTTCTTTGTGCAATGCAAGTTGACATAAAAAAAAATTAGATACCTATTTCTCATATGTATGTCAAATATAAAAAAATCTTTTAAATGAATGGTCATAATGTCTAATAAAATAAAGTCTCTATGATTTTTTTTCCAATGCACTGAGGTTCACCTCTATTTTGAAAATGTGAATTTTCTCATGTCAAAACTTTGCAAAATGTCTGAATAGATATGACAATTGGAGCTGTTCTTCCACGTTTGTTTTCTCTATAATGCCAATAAGCTCTTTAGCAACCACATTTGAATCAGGATTTGTATTTATAAGAGTGTGTTTACTTTATTTCCGATTACTTCATACAGATTTCATTACCAGTTTAGTTACTAATAAGATCATCTTCATTTAAGAAATTATTCCTAAAGTTAATCTCTTATTCTAGGTTTCTTCCATTTTATCCAGTCACAATTTTCCTATTTTCACTTTGTATCACAGTTATTATTTTAATAAATTTACAGTAGATCTGTAAAATAACTATGTTTGCAGAAATGTTAAATTTTATTCTGGTGCTAGTATTTTTTCTTAGATCTAATATTATCCCTTTTAATGTATAGAAAAATGCCAAACTAAAATGCTAAAAACTGCTTTTTATGGCGACTGTGAAATTTTCAATAATACCTGAGGTAACTATTAAATACCTCTATTATCCCCTTAACTTGTAATAATGTCTGCCAAATGATGAGCCAGACAAAGTAGTCTTTGTAAGATAATAAATTAGATTTTAGAAGTTCTAATCAGATTTGAATATCTCCAGTATTCCACTTTAAGAAAGTTGAATTATGTGGCAACATTTTTAACAGTGAAATTAACACTATGAGTCAATAATATATTTTTTATATTTTATACTAGATATATTTTTATTTTTTTTATTTATTTTCTATCAGACAGATGATATAGAAACGCATGTTGAATCAGCCTTGACTAGCAAAAACATCCCATTAAGAAGATACTATTTTCTATGGCATAAGAGATTTAAAAGGTTGACAAATTTAGTTCAGAAAAACAAATGTAATATAATAAGAAAAGCTATAAAGGAAATGTGAATTCAAAAGTAAATCTGATTTAATTTTCTTGTTTAATTGACCCTGATGACATTTCTACAGAAAATACTTGTATTTATACACCTCAATAGAAGGACTAGAAAGTGAAAGATTACTATTAAATGATGGTTGCTTCAGCCTTTTGTTAAAACTAAACTTTTCTAAAATTAAAACAATTTTGTTTGATTATGGAGTTACATTTATGCAACTTCCCAGTTTTGACATTTTTAAACTAACAATTTAAAGTGAATTATTTAATTTAAATGAATTATTTTTAAATTGTTAAGAATGGATTTGTTTACATTTTCCAAATCAATTTGAAATATTTTGTGGAAAGAAATTTTGTCAAAGGTCTGCATAATTGGACAGGAGAAACTGTATTCTAGATTACCATTCATTATCATATGTAGGATCTTAAACGGTGTTAAAATCTTCATCTGTTTGTAGTAGCACGCTTTCGGCACATATACAACTTTCTCTATTTTCCAGTTAGCTGATTTATATTATTGTTTCGTAGTTGCAAATATCAATGAGGCAAACATATTTTAACATAACTGAATATTTACAGAATACATACTTTTATTTCTATAAAGGCTTTTATAGTTTGGCACTTATATAAAAATTAAGATGTCTTAATAGAAACCCTCTATCTCTACCCACGTGTTCTAATCCATAGCCTCATAGTCAATCATAAATACAGCAGAAAACACCAAATTGACCTTGCTGGAAACAACTGAGTCAGGCTACACAGAATTTGGCTCCAGTTTTTGTTGTTTTTCAAAAGTGTCCAGTTTAGAAAAAATGCACTAATCCTGGAGACAGCAAGTTATCTTCAGCTCCAATATGTAGATTGCAAACGCAGCCAAGGAATACGTGAATGTACAAAATACAGTAAAAGAGAAACGAGGCATGAGACATTGCTAAATTTTTCCTATAATATCCTTACATTTTATTTTCTTGAATTACGTTTCAATGTGTTATTCCCTGGGAACAGATCAAACACTTACACCACAGGCAGGAGATTGGGCTCCACCCTTTACCTGCTGTGAAACCATCTGCACGCCCCTTCATCTTCTGAGTACCTCAGTTTCTCTACCTATCAGATGAGGAGAGAGAACACCACCTGCCCTCTCTGCCACTTTTTTTTTTTTTTTTTAAATCACAGAAATGTTAGCAGAATTAATGAAATCGGTTTCGCGAAAAACACTTTTAGCCCTGGGGAGAGCGTGAGGGTAACGCTCTGAGGAAATATAACATGATGATAGCAAAGAAAATGTCTTTACCAGTATTTGTAAGAGGTTAACAGAACAGCCAGTGTGTATTCAAAAAAAACCCAGCATTTTAGGGTATCTGAGTTTTCTGCATGCAGACCTAAAGCTGTGGAGAACTCCCTCATAATTGCCAGTTAATGTTGTCTGAGGATTATACAACTTCAATAACTAAATAGCTTAATTGCTATAAATATTTTTGGCCAAAGCTTAAAAGGAATCTGTTTGTTTTCATTTAAGTTATTAGCAAAATTGTATGTCACGAAGAGGTAAAATAAACATTGTCTTCTGCTTTTGCTGTTAGTGGCGGTGGTGGCAGATGTTATATTCTATTTTGTCTTTTTTGTTTAGTGATAGTTATCCAAATTTAGGGATCTGCATATAGCTAAAAGCTGACCTGCAAGTACCCCTGCTGTGCATTTTCCAAATTAGGAAATTGTATAAAATTTAATTTTTCAAAATGTAGTATATGAACGAAAAGTATAGTGCTGCTGTAATTATTGAAATTGACCTCAATGAATGTAAACATCAAAAGTAGAAAACCACAAAAAATTGCGCATAAGGAAAAGATATACACATTGGTCTCAGGAGCCATTTTAGTTTAATCAGTCAAAACCCAATCGCAAGCCTTATTCTGTTAAACAAACACTAAGTAGTGAAAGAGATTGTCCCTTGCCTTGGAAATGAAACAGTCGGGTAATTTTTCATAGCTTAAGAATTTAAATAAGTAAATACATATTATGTACTGTATTTTATTCTCTAGTTACAGTAAATATATCTCACAGAAAAAATGTGACTCAAAGTAGAGTTGAGTGGGAATGAGAACATGGAGAACATTACAAAAGTCAAGAGGACTACAGGTAAAAATAAAGCTGTGGCTTGAGCATTTGCAGAGAGAGTAGAACAAGCCTCTCTAAATAAGCTTATTTGATTTGGGAATTTTCCAAGCTTGCTTAACATAAACTACATTTTAATTCCAGAATAATCAGCCAGAGGGAATGGTTTTATAGTCGATACATAAGGTTTGAAATACTTGGACTTCCTGCAACCACAGGTTCAAATCCCAGCAGTGCTCCATTCTTTGGTGGTGACTGAATTAAGTACCACGCACGTGTATATACATGTGTGAGGGGATTTTTTACAGATGAAGCGTCCAAAATGAGAGCATTGGTTGCACTCTGTGAAGATCCCAATGCAATTTTCCTAAGAACAGAGTGTGTGGCTCATGAATGACTGCAGCTTCTGGGAATCTTGCCAAAAACCTAGGGCAACCGAGAGTGTGGCTTTGCTCTAAAGGAGATTAAACTCCCTATTTAAAAGCTCCCTATACTCCACCATTGTGAGGGTTACACTCATTATTTTTTCCATGTTAGATGGTGAGTTAATACACATGCCTAAAATGCAATATCTTAATTCTCCTCTCCCTCCCTGTCTGACAGTTGGTAGACTTAACCACCGCATGCAGCATTCAAGGTTATTGATTTTTGTGTGTGCTATTGCAAAGGAAATATTGTGTGCACTGGATGGATAACCACATAAGAGACAAAAAGAGACCCATAGCAGTTCGCTCAATAAGAATACAAATATAAATATATATTTTAAACCTAAGGAAATTAGGTCAGTTTCCCTGAGAATCATTTAGTTGCATGGATTCTAATTCTGGTCTGTAGCCACGATGACTATTTGTCACAGGTATTAGGTGAGAGGCATGCATGAATTAATACTTGATACCTTTTCTGCACTCATTTCTATGTGCACAAGTAAATGTAGTTTCACTTATATATTTTTGAGGGATTAGATCAACAATAAATACCACTTTCTGGTTTATTTCCTATTGAGTATTGATCGGTATAGTCCTTCTTTATTTAAGAGGGAAATTTGTTTTAGAGAAACATCTAATATTTCTAGAATTCAATCAGAAAAAAGTGAGATGGGGCTTAATGAGGAACAAACAATTTTTTTTCTGTTATTGGTATCTTCCTACAAACACATTTACCCTTTAAAAAAGTTCTAATTTAGGGCGCCTGGGTGGCGCAGTCAGTTAAGTGTACGACTTCAGCCAGGTCACGATCTCGTGGTCCGTGAGTTCGAGCCCCGCGTCAGGCTCTGGGCTGATGGCTCGGAGCCTGGAGCCTGTTTCTGATTCTGTGTCTCCCTCTCTCTCTGCCCCTCCCCCGTTCATGCTCTGTCTCTCTCTGTCCCAAAAATAAATAAAAAACATTGGAAAAAAAAATTTTTTTTAAAAAAAGTTCTAATTTAATCATTACATGATACTGCATGTGTTTAACATAGAATAAATGTGATATAGTCTTCCAACATCCTTCTTCCCCTATTTTTAATTAAATTCAATAAATTATTCACCCATGAAATAATGCAATAACAGCTCAATTCATAGAATTTTTATGACCAATTGACATAATGGATTTAAATGTTCTCTGCAAAATATAAAACACTATGGAAGCATAAGATGTTATTCTTTTTTTCTAATCTTAAAACCATATTAAAATTAGCAGTTTTCAATGAAACTAAAGGAAAGAAGAAAATGAGGTATAAAATATTTGTTGTACAAACACTTCAAATGAATAATCAATTCTAAAGCAAAGCATGATACATATAGTTACCCTATATTTAGTGTTGGAGGTCTTACTAAGAATTAGAGATGCAATTTGATTTACCAGTGTGCCCAATTTTGTGATTTTTAAAAATCCATTCTTAGAGATAGAATTTTAGAAAAACGAGGGTGTTTTATACTATCATTTAAAAAGTAACATTGATTTGGTGTAGTAGCAAGGTCAAGAGCTCTGAATGTGACAGGCAAGGTATCAGTGTTTGTTTTGCCCTTTCATTTATATCCATAAGGTTGAAGGTTAATTATTCACAGATGGCATAATTATCTCCATAAAAAAACAAAAATATACAAATAAGCTATAATTTCTAACAATATTTTACTATTTGTTGTCTAAAAATCAATATAGACCTCAGTTCCATTTCTATATGCCAGTAACAACAACCAAAACACTCTGTTAGACAACATAATTTTAAAAGGATGCCATTTATAGTTACATCAGAAATAAGGTTTCTAGACGAATACTAACATGCTGTTTCAAAGACAATTTAAATGCTTCATTGGGAGAAACTAAATAAGACAAATAAATTGAGACATGCACCAGATTCAAAGATGGGAAGATTCTATTACATGTAAATGTCAATACTCCCCAAACAGATTTATAGATTTGATACATTTTCCATCAAAACCCCTAGTTTATTTTGTGGACCTTGTCAACATGATTCTTAAGTTTATATGCAAGATAAAATGCCAAAATTTTCTAAGATAATCCTGTGAAGACCAAGGAAAGGGGAAATGCCTCATGAGATACCATAAATTATTAAACAATTATGGTAAACAAGACAGTGATTGGCATATAAACCAAGAAAACATCAAGAAATATAATAGAAAGCCCACAAACAATCCACAAATAATACGTGGAGTTTGATTTATCATGGAACTGGTTTTGGTTCTGTGTGAATTTGCAAACTTAAAAAAATGATGCTGGTGTGACTGGTTCTGTTCACATCTAGGGATATAAGTAAATCGTTTCCAGGTGGCTTAGA
The DNA here is from genome assembly GCF_023721935.1 of Panthera uncia. Lineage (NCBI taxonomy): Eukaryota > Metazoa > Chordata > Mammalia > Carnivora > Felidae > Panthera > Panthera uncia. The sequence continues at coordinate 55,012,381 of NW_026057580.1, read as the reverse complement.
AACTTTAATATGAAATAAAAAGCAATAAAAATTGTAGAAGACAATACAGATGAATACTTTGTGACCTCTAGAAATTAATTTCTTAGGAATCAATAGCAAAAGTAAAACAGGGATTAATTTGACAACACTAATATTTAAAATTTCCGTTATTAAAAATATTAAATAGAAAATAAAATGCCAAAGTAGAAGCAGAAAGAATATTTGCAACTTATAGCTGACCAAAAAGAAAAAAAATAATAAATAAAAAATGACTATTCAAAAGATAAATGGTCAAAAGTCCTAAATGAGCATATGAAAATTAGCCTATAGACATGCAGATATTCTAGAACTATTAGTAACCAAGGAAATATTATTTTAAACTAATTAAATACAATTTCACACTCAGGAGATTTGCAGAAATAAAAGAGGTTTGACAAAAGGTAGAAAGATGAAGCTATGAAAAACCTGGAATGTTGTACTGTTGGTGACTTTAGGTTAGTAGAGCAATTAGGGGGAAAAAAATGCTATGATCTAGTAAAGTTGAAGATGGGCGTTATCAATGACCCACCAAATACTTTTCTTGGTATTCACCATAGAAAAAAGATGTGTACCTGGAGACATGTATCATAATGTTTGTGGAAGCACTCCTTATCTTAGCCAAAAATAGAAAACGTATCAATTGTCCATGAACAGTTACATCTATAAACAAACAATAATATATAAAGGAATTCTACACATCAGTATAAATGAATAAATGATGGCTATAAAAAATAAATGGTTGAATTTCAGGAATGAAATGGAAGGCAGAAAAAGGAAATTGCAGATAAATGTATAGAGTTGATTCAATTTATATAAACTTTAAACTATGAAAAACTAAATAATATACTATTAAGGGTAAAAATAATTTTAGTACAATAATAAATAAAAATAAAGAAAAAATAAACATGAAATTCAGGAAATAAGTTACCTCACTAAAGAAAAGAGGATGGGACAGAAAGAGTCTTGAAAGGATTTCAAAATAATGGATATGTTTTATTCCTCATGTAGCATGTCTGGTAATAGGTATTCATAGTATTATTAGACTATGTGATTAAATATACATGATAGATATGTATAGATGTGTGTTTATATAGGAATATAAATATTATTTTGCATATTTAATACTTAACAGATGTTTTTTATGTCTTAGAAAAAAATACCAAATAGTCATAAAATTATCTTTTACTAAAAACTTTGTAGTCAGGTTGTTGCAACTGTAGTCAGACCAGTTCATTTGTACTTGACAACATTTTAAGTACGTTCTGTACTTAGGCAACATTTTGAGTACATTCTAGGCTTCTTTTTGTGACACGTGAACTGAAACTGTGACCCTGGACTTCACTGATACCTGATAAGAGGAATCTTTCATGAAATATTCATAGTATTCCTACTTGAGATATTCTTGAATGCAACATTCACTACATCACACAGGAGTCTCCAATCAGGACCAATGGAAGAGATTTTTCTTAGCATTTAGTTAGAAGAAGAAGAAGAAGAAGAAGAAGAAGAAGAAGAAGAAGAAGGAGAATTTTTTCCTAAATAAACATCTCTTAAATTAATATTGTGGACCTGAGGACCTCTTCTAACAAGTGTAACTTAGGTGTGAATCTTTTCCTTATTTCTTCTGGCTTTGAGGACTCATAGAGCCTTTGCATGGTCCACTATTTTTCACCAAATAAGGATTTTATAGTAGGGATTTTGTATATTTTCCCTTCATTTCACATTACTCTCCAACACTTATTTTCCTTTTATTTCCTGAAATGGGTATACTTTACTTTTATTTATATGTATATATAAGCTTTTACACATTCTTTTTTTAATGAATCAAGCTGTAAATAATTGTCTTAAAAAATTTAAACAGTATTTAAAATCTTGTGACTCTAACTTTTATCACTGAAAAATTAAAAACTGAATTTTTGAGAATGTTTCCTTACATAGATGATATTGACAAAATGACATTAGTTTTCAATATTGAATAATTAGGATATGAAAAAAATTTGTAAGTCATTTATCAAAATCATGTTAAAAAAACTCCCCATAGAAATGCGTATATATTGCTTTTTCAACAGTTCTTAAAGAGACAAATATCAAGAAGCTGCATAGAAAATACATTGAATATTAACATGAAGCATAACGGCATCTTCATTATGGAAAATCAGAGAGAAAAATACAAATACTTCGAACGCTTAACATAAAAACAAAACAAAACAAAACAAAAAAGCTATATTCCTTGATATCTAAGACACTTAATTGAGAGCTGTCTGCTCAAACAGGCCTAAACTTTTGACTACAGGTTCTAATCACATATTTGAAAATCAAACAAATATCTCACAAGTATTTTTTTAAGTTTGTATTTACATTCCAGTTAGTTCACATACAGTGTAATGTAATAATAGTTTCAGGCGTACAATATTGTGATTTAACACTTCTATACAATACCCAGTGCTCATCGCAAGTCTCCCAGAAGCACAAGAAATGCCATGAAGAAATCTTAATATCCAATATTCCATGCATTTCCATTTGTTTCTTTGTCTCTTTTTGTCTAAAGGTGCCATAGAAGTTCAACCTACATTTCTCTCAATTTTTTTTTAACATTTATTTATTTTTGAGAGAGCACAAGCAGGGAAGCGTTAGAGAGGTAGACAGAGGATCTGAAGCAGGCTATACACTGACAGCAGCGAGTCTGATGTGGGGCTTGAACTCACAAACCATGAAATCAGGACCTGAGCTGAAGTCGGATGCTCAACCAATTGAGCCACCCAAGTGCCCCTATTCTTTTGTGTTTGTTTGTTTGTTTGTTTATCTTAGTGGCTTTTCTACTGGTGACACCCACCATTATGATTTACTGTGTTTTTAATTATGTTTTACTTTATACCAAAAGCTGTTTCAAGCATTTTTATGTGTACTAATGAGTGATATCAACCAAAGACTGGTATATCCTAGTTATCTTTTTCAAGCTTAGAGATTTTCATAATCTCTAAGTAATCTGTAAGTAATCTCTAGTCACCTCATTTTCATACCAGATATTTCACAAAGTCAATCTCAATTAAGCCATACAGAAATACAACAGATTCAAGAGTAACCCTCATCAAACGGCCCTAAAAGTTCTAGAAGTGTGTACAGTGCTTCCAAACGTAAATCTAGTGCAAACAGACTTCAGCTTCACCTACTAACCTTCATTTTCACATTCCTTCTGTAGTTACTATACCAATCAACACAGTTCAAAGAAAAAGGAATTTTATATACACACAAAATTTATTTAGTCATTCTCCTGGCCTAGTAATAAAGTTTAGATATTTTTTCTCTGACGTTAAGAGATGCTTGCCTTCTTTGGATTCCATTCTTTTTTTTTTTCAATCTGCTTACTGTTTATTTATTGAAAATGTGTTATATCCTAGACACTCTTCTAAGTTTGAATATAAATATATTAGTGTGAAAAACTCTCAGTGCATTGAGCTTACACTTTATTGGAAGCAATTATATCATTCCCTCTAATTATATTATTATTATTGGAGGGAAAAATATTTGCTTTCCATATGCTGGACACTAAGTGTTTTATATGCCATAACTTATCAAATTCTCAAATCAATCCTGCAAGTTACACAATATCCCTCCACTTATTTAGCCCAAAACTATTGCTGGTTTTTATAAATGATTCACAGTTACAGCCCTTATTTCACTTACTTTGAAGTGGGAGAAATATACATTAAACAAAAATCACAAGAATAAATGTACAATGTTGGTGAGATTTATCTTAGTGAAGGTTTTCTTGAAGAAGTTGATTGAGATGAAAACTGAATAAATAATAGATACCACGCAAAGCATTCCAGGCAGAGGACATAGTGTGCATGAAGGCACTGTTCCTCAAGTATTGTTTCCAGAACAAAGTATTGAATTTCATAGTCAGTAGGTATTTCATCTTTTTTTTTTCCCAAATGAAGCAGAAGTGTAGGATAATATCAAGTCTTGTTTAGTTAATAAATGATGCAGAGTATGGATGGCTTGGAAGCAAATTTATTGTTACAAGAAAATATTTGGTTTGGGCACATGTGAGCAACCCAAGCATTTGTTTCAGTTGAAAACATTTGTTTCAGCAGAAAATTTGGCTTTCATATTTGTATGTGAGTTTCCAAATTGGTTTCCAATTGTAGAGAAGTAAGCATTTGGTTGGTGGCAGTTAGGATAGCCAAATGCTTCTGCACATGTTTATAGAGGCCTGCGGGCTTTCCTGAGGTCCAAGGCCTCTTATTATGTTTTACTGGTTGTCTGATTAATGGTTTGTCACATAACTCTGCAATTAGAATCACCCAAACTTTCATTGAAAGGAAAATAAAAATTTATAGAAACTCGCTGAAAGTCAAAAAGGCCTTCACAGTCTTAGTAAGGACACTTATGCTTTCCTTGGATTCTGAAGCTTTTAAGATATAATGCAGAGAGTAACTATATTAAAGTATTTGTATATTTATTTACCACCCATAAAAATACTTTTTAGAGATTCCCTAAACCTAGACCTTACAGATAAGAATCAAGTATAGCAGAACTGGAGTTTAGTATTTATTCAGCTTCATAGTAAAATAGTTGTGCTTAAAGTCTCCTTTTATCTTCTGTTTATTGAGATGAGATATCCAAATTTTCAGTTTATTAAAAGAAATCTAGACTAAAATATTGGAATTGTGGAAAGTTGCAGGTTGTACTCCAAATCTTTCTCCCAATTTTTACTTAGCATGTCAATACCTAGCTAGATATGATATTCTCCAGGCAGCCTTGTGGCTAGATATGTTCATGTCATTAAGTTATTACCAAAATAATATGAAAGGAAGTGATATAATTGTTAAAAAAATTACTTGTTCTGGACTTTCTGCCTTTCTTTTCCCCTACTCACAAGCTGGAACATGGATGTAACAGTAATCCAGCATTGGCCATGAAGCCAAGAACAATTTCATAGGTAAGTGATAAGGTCACAGTAGAGTGGATTGTTACATAAGAGAGAGGTTACCTCTCTAAGCAAAGATATGGTATTCTGGGGTCTTTTTATTATAACAGTCTAACATTTATACAAAGTATTTGTAATATAGATCTATTCAACCAGGTTGCCAAGTTGGTAATTTGGGATGATGGGAGTTGTCTCTTATATTGACAGTGAAGGTTATTAGTTAAGTGTAAAACATAACTAAAAGTATCTGAAAGCATAAAAATGTCACTCTGTCACTCCCTGCTATCTAGGTAACTAAATCTCAGGGATACATGTATACCTGTATCTATATGGATTTTTACTCAGGATTCCCAACTGAATGTAAAATTTTTAGTTTTTAATATAACTAAAATAAAAATAAAATTGTCAAAGATGATCATATCAGGACATATAAACCATTTTGGCCAGAATATTAAAATAAAATAAAATACCATATAGAAAATTTAATCGAGGAAACATATTAAAACAAAATCAATTGAGAAATCAAATTTTGTCTTAAATAGAACCTGGAATTTGACAGATCATATCTTCAAGGATAAATTACCTCCCCCAAGCAAGGGACATATAGTGAAAATAAAAAATGTACCAAAAAATGCAATCTATTGTGTAGGAAATAGCAGAAGTTATAGAGAATGTCAACAAACAAGCAAGCCAAGAAAACCTATTTAAAGAACCAGTATATTCTGAAAGCTAAACAATAAAGACTTAAAAATATCTGATAAAAACACTTACTTGAAACCAGTCCCGTATCACAAGCTGTATCAGAAAGTAGTTCCAATACATTTTAATTTTGCCACAGGTACATGGAGATATTAGTTATATAAATCAAGGTAAAAAAATCACAAAATCTAGATGATGTAATGTCCACATTAATTAGTTAATATACCTACAGTGAAGATGGATGGATATTAGAATTTACTGTTTTATTTTATAAAAAATGAATACCTTTGTTTAAGTAATGATAAAAATAACCACAGTCTACTTGTTTTTCATCTTAATTCTTGCTATTACATTATCATATAATTTGATCCTAACAAGGACAGACACTGTCTTGTTCATAACTGTTCACCAAAAGAATGAGCATGCAACAATATTTTTTCAATGTCAAAAACAGTCTTGTGATATCTGTTACTGAGACAAGTTGGCTTAGATTTGCTTTTCTTTATCTCCTCTAAATATGAGTGAATATCCTGGAAATAATTCCACAAACATGAACAGACTCTATAAGATGGAAAGAAACCTAAAGAATGACTAAAGAACATCAGGACTTGAACACTATCCAGACAGTTCTCTAGCTTTTCTTTGTTATCTCCCATACATCCTAGATGAATGATAGAAAGACCACCCACCCAAACTTCCAACAGACATAGAAAACAAAACAAAACATAAATAAGAAAAAGAAAAAGAACAAACACACACAGACATACACAGAAGAGGGGGAGAGAGAGAGAGAGAGAGAGAAAGGAACCTCACCAAACAAAACATTTAAACAAGCCTTGTCTCTTTGGCCAAGAAACTGGAAAACAGAAAGGACAGCAGGGACCTAACAGGAAGACCCACACCTGGTGGCTATAGCAATCAGATCTGCCCATGTTTGCTGACCTCACATCTGTGCCTGTTGCTAGAAGCAACAGCAGCAACAACAGAATCTACATGGATCAGCTCACACCTGGTTCTAGGGGACCAAGCAGCAGTGGTTCATTGTGCCCGTCAGACGATGCCCCACATTCATTGGCAGCCAGTGGGTCCCTCCACTTGCACAGGCAGTACCAACAGGCCCATTGTCTCTCCATATTTTGCTTAGTGGTGGACAGCCACAGTGGCCTTCTACTCCAACAGTGGAAATACAACTAGCCTACCTTCCAGTGGGAGAAGTCAATCCAGTAGGTACTTCCTTCCTCCTATGTGGCCACCAGAGATTTAAAAGGAAGCTGACACTGGGTAAGATGCTCTCCATCCTCGGGGTTCAGTGTCCCCCATCTAAGAGACCTGAGAGCCCAGAGAAGAACTTTCCACTTCTGCTAGCAGCACCAACAGGGAAACATCCATCGGCTAGAGCTCAAGCAGAACCAGAACACATTAGACCAGAATAGTATTGTGAGGGCTCAGAAAAGGAAATTGTCGTTGGAATTTTAGCCCACAAAAATAGACCAGAACCCACATGTTGCCTGCTATAGAAGAAGATTTAAATATAATCAGGAGTCTCATAACATAAGATCTAAACTTTCCAGGATACAGTCAAATATCATTCATTACACCAAAGACCAGGAAAATCACAACTTGAATGAAAAAGACAATCAACTAATGGCAACACAGAGGTTAACCAGACACTGGAATTATTTGACAAAGATTTCAAAGAAGCCATCATAAAAATGCTTCCATAGTTCATTGCAAATTCTCTTGAAACAAATGAAAAAAATAGAAACATTAGCAGAGAAAAAAATGTTATAAAAAAGAACTGAATGTAAAGTCTAGAACTGTATAATACAATAACCAAAATAAAAAATACACTAGATGGCTCCAATGGCAGAGTGAGATGGTTGAAGATAGAATCAGTAAATTTGAGGAGAGATCAATAGAATTTACTCAATCTGAACTACAGAATCTAGATTGACCAAAAAAAAAAAAAAAAGAAGAAGAAGAAGAAGAAGAAGAAGAAGAAGAAGCAGCAGCAGCAAACAAACAAATAAAACCCTAAACATAGTCTCAGGAACATGTGAGACAAAACAGAAATCAAACATTTGTAATATTGGAAAGCCAAGGGAAAGGAGAAAAAATATGGACCTGAAAAAGTATTCACATAAGTAAGCAATGAAAATTTCTAGATTTGGTGAAAAGACTAAGTGTACAGATTCAAGAAGCTGAATGAAGCCATTTATGATAAAACTAAAGAAATCCATTCCAGAGTTGCTTGGTGGTTCAGTCGGCTGAGTATCTGATTTTTGATTTTGGCTCAGTGCATGATCTCACGGTTCATGGGATCAAGCCCTGTGTCAGACTCTGCACTGAAGGCACAGAGCTTGCTTGGGATTCTCTTGCTCCTCTCTCTTTCTGCCCCTCCCCCTGCGCCACTTTCTTTTTCTCTCTCAAAATAAGTAAATAAACAAGAAAAAAAAAAGACATCTGCTCTAGAGTCATGATAATTACACTTCTCAAAATGAAAGACAAAGAAAAATCTCTTAAAAGCAGTCAGAGGAAAATGATGCATTATCTTTAGGGGCAACACCAACTCAAATGAAGGTGGGTTTCCCATTGAAATTATGAAAGCCAGAAGCAAGGAACACAATATTTTTTAAGTGTTGAAAGAAAACATCTGTCAACCCCAAATTCTATATCTGGCAAGCTGTCTTTCAGGAATAAAGAGGAAATAAAGACATCCTCAGACAAAGGAACACTGAGAGAATATGTTGCTGGCAACCTACCCTTAAAGAATGGCTAAAAGGAGATGCTTCAAATAGAAAGATGATGATAAGAATAGTTTTGAAATTTCAGAAATGAAAAAAATATATATCATGGATAAACATGGGGTAAGTATATAGATTTTTTTTCACCTCATTTGTTTTTAAAATCATATTAGAGAGTTGAAGAAAAAATTATGTGGTGTGGTGCTCAATGTTTGCAGAGAAAATAATTATGACAATTACATTTTGAAAATGGGGAGAAACAGAGGCAGAAGTAAAACTAAGTCTTCCATCCTTCATGTGAAGTGATAAAATGTTAATAACATTTATTTATGATAAGTTGTGTGTGTGTGTGTGTGTGTGTGTGTGTATATATATACATATACATATATATATATACATATATATATACATATGTATATATACATATACATATATATATATATGTATATATATATATCAGTGATGCTCACTGATCAAACACTAAGACATATACATAGCAATATTTTCAAAAAACATTGTAAACAAAAAAAAGATGGAATTCTACAAAATGTCCATGCAATCCAAAAGAAGGTTAAAAAAGGAAAAATTGAGGAATGAGAAATAGAGGAAATAGAAAACAAATAAATCACACTCCCATGCCAATAATTATTTTAAATGTAGATAATCTAAATACAATGATTAAAAGACAGAGATTGGCAGAGTAGCTTAAAAAAATCCTTAATCCAGCTATATGCTGTCTCCAAGATTAATTTCAAACACATCATAAGTAGGCCAAAACTAAGAGTGGAAAAAGATATGTAAGATCGTTTTTTTTTTTTTTAAAGTGAGAGTAACTGTATTAATATCAGACAGAGTAGACTTCAGAGCAAAGAAAATTACAAGAGATAAAGACATTACCTAGTGTTAAAAGGATCAATACTTAAGTACAAGAATTTTTGTAGACCATTACCTCAAAATTCTTATGTTGAAACCCTCTCCCCCAATTTAATTGCCTTTGAGATTGGACCTTTAAAGAGGTAATTAAGGTTAAAAGAGATTATAAGGGTGGGGCATTATAAGGGTGGGTCCAGCATTATTGGTGTTTTTATAAGAAGAGGAAGAGACATCAAAAAGGCACATTCACAGAGAAAAGACCATGTGAAAACACAGCAAGCAGGTAGCCATCTGCAAGCCAAGGTGAGAGGCTTTAGGAAAAACCAAACCTGCCACCACCTTGATCTTGGATTTCTAGGTTCCAGAACTGTGAGAAAATAAACTTCTGCTGTTTAAGACCTTTGGTCTGTGCTATTTTGTTATGGCTGCCCTAGCAAACCAATACAGAAGTGAAGTGATCATTAACATGCATATACTGCATAAAAGCCCTTCAAACACATGAAACAAAAACTAATAGAGTCAAAGGTAAAACAGACAAGTCCACAAATATAGTTGGGGACTTCAACACCCTACTTACATAAATTGATAGAATCAATAGACAGAAAGTTAGCAAGTATACAGAACTAACACTATCAACCAATAGGATCTAATTGTCACATATATAACTCTTCACTCAACAAAAGCAGAATACATGTCTATTTTAAGTGCCTGTGAAATACTCATCAATATAGGTCATATCTAGGGTCATAAGACATCTCAAAAGATTTAAAGACATTGAAATCATATGGAGTATGTTTTCCAATCATTTGGAATAAAATTAGAAATTGATAATTAAAAAATTTTTAATAATTATTAAAACCTTTGGTAGTTAAACACTTTTCTAAACAATCCATGAACTCAAAAGGAAGCCTCAAAGGAAACAGAATCATAGAATTTAATACAAATAATAACAATGTATCAAACCATGTGAGATGCATCTAAAGCAATGCTGAGAGAGAAATGTATAGCCTTAAATGTTTCTATAAGAATAGTGTCAAATCAAAAATCTAAGTCCTTAAGAGCTAGAAAAAAGAGAGAAAAATAAACCTAATATAAGAACAGGAAAAAATAATTAGGAAAGAAGAGTAGAAATCCAAGAAATGAACACAGGAAAACAATAAAGAAAGGTCAGTGAAAAAATAAAACAGAAGGCTGATTATTCAAAAATATCAATAAAATGGAAAAACCTCTAGCAAGACTGACAAAGATAAAAAGAGAACAGACACAAATTACCAATATCAGAAATAAAACTGGGGATATCACTACAGATCCTCATTACTCAAAGTATAATAAGGGGATCCTATAAGCAACTTCACAGTCACAAATTTGATGTATTAAAAATCAATCAATTCTTCAAAAAATTCAAATCACTAAAGCTCAACCTAAATGAAACTGATAATAATCTTATAATAATTTAAAAAACAAATTTTAATTAAGATATTCCCCAGAACGAAATCTCCAGCCCCAGATGGCTTCACTGTTAAATTTTACCAAATATTTAAAAAAGAATTAAGACCAACTTTACTCAATATTCCCCAGAAAATAGAAGACAAGAGAACATTTGGCAACTCATTTCATGAAACAAGTATTACCTTGATACCAAACCAGATACAAAGAAGGAGGGGGAGAAGGAGGAGGAGGAAGAAGAGGAGGAGGAGGAAGAAGAGGAGGAGGAGGAGGAAGAGAAGGAGGAGGAGGAAAAAAGTAAAACTACAAATGACAATCTCTCATTCTCTCACGAACTTAGACCCAAATTTCTTCATATATGAGCAAAGCAAGTCCAGCAAAATACAAAAAGATATCTACACCATGACCAAGAAACTCTACACTACTCTACAGTGGGACTTTTTTTATATATGCAAAATTGGTTCATTATTTGAAAATTAATCTTGCGATCTATCATATCAACAGGCTAAAGAAGACGTGTGTGATTATATTAAATAATGCAGAAAAACAATTTATGAAATCTAACATCCAATCTGAACAAAAACTCTCAGCAAACTAGGAATAGAAAGGGCCCTCCTTAACTTGATAAAGAGTATCCATAACACACCTACAACTAACATTTTACTTAATCATGAAAGCTGAATATTTTCCCTTAAGATCAGGAATAAATTCATCCCTTACCATTCTTATTCAAAATAGTACTAGAAGTTCTGGACAGTGTATTAAATCAAGAAAAAAAGAGATAAAAAGCATATAGATTAGAAAGGAAGAAATAAACTGTCCGTATTTATAGAAGACATGATTTATCTATGTAGAAAATCCCAGAAAATCTATCAAAAAAAGGAAAAGAAAGGAAAAAAAAATCCAAAACTGATTTATTGACAAAGGTTCACAAGCAAATCAATGGAGGAAAGATAGCATTTTCATAAAATTGTGCTAGAGTAACTCGACATCCATAGACAAAAATACGAACCTTGAACCTATCCACATATTTTATTATGAAAATATGTTCATGGACCTAAATATAAAATGAAAAATTATAAAACTTTTAGAAAAAAAGAAAAGATAGGATAAAATATTTGGTTCTAAGGGTAGTAAGAGTTCTTAGATTAGACACCAAAATGATGATCCTTAGAAACAAAAATGTATAAATTGGACCTCATTAAAATGAAAAACTTTCGCTCTTCAAAAGATTCAGTTAAGAAGATGAAAATACACCCTACAGACTGGGAGAAAATATTTGCAAACTGCATCTTTGACAAAGGGCTTATGTATAAAATATACAATGAACTTTCAAAAATGCAACCGTAAAACCAAAACAAAACAAAATAGAAACAAAGCCCTACCCCCAAAATCAACCCAATTTAAAAATGGGCAGAAGACATAAACATATATTTCACTAAAGAGGATACACATTTGGCAAACTAGCACATAAAAAGATCATTTAAACATATAATCAACATCATTAGCCATCAGGTAAATGACAATTAAAACCACAGTCAGTATAACTTACTGCATCAGAATGGCTAAAGTAAAAAAATACTGACAACACCAAATGCTGATTATGATGTGATGACACTGGATTACTCATACATTGCTTATGGGCATGTTGAACAGTACAAACACTCTGGAAAACAGTTTGGTAGTTTCTTATAAACTACCACATGGCCTAGCAATTATATTCTTGGGCTTTATCTGAGAGAAACAAGAACTTTATGTTCACACAAAATCTGTACATAAATGCTCGCAACGCCTTTGCTCATGATAGCCAGAAACTAGAAATGACCCACATGTCCATCAAATGTGTAAATGGTTAAAAAAAAAAAAAAAAGAGTGATGCATCCATAATATGTAAAACCACTCTGCAACATGAAAGAATGGACTACAAATAAGCAGAACAGTTTGGATGAATCTCCAGGGAATTGTACTGAGTGAAAAAAGTTAACCCAAAAGGTCATCTACTATATGATTTAATTTAGAAAATATTCTTGCAATGACAAAATATAAAAATGGACAAAAATACAGAAATGGTTGTCAGGAAGTAAGGCAGGGTGACAGCATGGCTACAAAAAGGCTAAATGAGGTATCCCTTAGGATGGAAATATTCTGCATCTTGACTGTATTAATGTCAATGTCGTGGTTGTGACATTGTACTGAATTTATATTGTATCACAAGATGTTACTACTGGAAGAAACTAGGCAAAGTGTACAAGAGGTATCTCTGTATTATTCCTTACAAGTGTATGTGAATCTACAACAATCTCTCAAAATAAAAAGTTTAAAAATACAAAAATAACACCCTGTGAGAGACAGAAGACAAGTATTATTTTTCCTGTTATATTCTTGAGGAAAACAAACTCAGAAGTGAGATTACTTTTCTGAAATCATGTAGCTAATATATACAGCAGAGTCAGGACTAACACACAGGCTTTCTTAGACGTAGCCTAGCTTTCTTTTTTCTCAACCAGTCCGTGCCAACGCCGATTTCCTATGGTGCAAGGTCTAAAATTAAGGTGCAATATATGTGCTATCTAGACAAACGGAGTTAATGAGAAGACCTCAAAAGGCCCAGCCACACACTGCCTCCCCATTAGGCTCCGATGGGTGAGGTCTCCTAGCCAACAATGCTCCTTATCAAAGTAACCAGGTGCAGTTTCTGCTTATCCTCCCTTGTGGGTTTTGGTTCTCTGCCAGCCTGCGGAACTGTTCAAACAAGCTAATGACAAACCCTATGGGAACCAGACAGCACCTCACCCTTTTGATAGCACAAAGCCTGCTTTTCTCACAGTCCCTGATAGATTCATCTGTCCTGGAATACAATGGCTGTGTGGCCCTGTGTGGCCCTGCGTGTCCCTCCCCCAAGCATTAATTACGAAGTAAGCAGAGCAAATTCCTATGATGAGATTTAATCTCATTTATGGATCTCCTAAAGTTTTGTTGTAATGCAATCCTGTATATAGATAGAAAAGGTTTTAAGTATTAAGTTCTATAAAGAACTTGTGGATAGCTTCCACAAGTCTGAGTCCTCTAGAAGACATACACTACTTTTTTTCAAATAAAAACATTACAGTATCATCATTTCATAAAACACAAAAAGGTAACTCTGAATAATTCCTATTGGGGGGGGTGGGCAGTAATACTTAAATAAAAAATCTAGGGAAACATAATACATAGAATAATGAGGTTATATCCAGGACTGCAACTGTTTTTATGAAGATTGTAATATTACAATGATAAGCAATTCAGTAATAACACTTGATTTACAATTTATAATAGTGTCTCAATGAATATATTTTATAGTATATAGTTTTTCTCTATGTCATCTGTTTTATAACATAACACATGACCAAATATTAATGTCTTAAGGAAAATATTAATACTAGATGATTTATATGCGAACAGTGGATGTGCTACAGCAAATAAACATAAATGCACTAAACTAACTCAGAGTGATAGCTATGTTCAAGTCATATGGTATATAGATTTTCTAAATAATATTGATTTTAATTCAACAGATTAAAAAGAATTCTTTTTTTAAAGATTTATCAAAGGTTTTATTTAAATTATTAATTAATGAGGGAATCAGTAAGATATTACAACCATTTCAAAAGAGAATGCAAAGTATCACACATTTGTAGTCTGACAAGAAATGCAGAAATAAATTTACAAACGGACACAGAATCGGCAAAACTTATTTCCATTGGGTGGTGATCAATTACTTTCCCTTGGACATGAGGAATTATTTGTATTGCCATCGATATCTACAAGTTCACTTCTATGACTATAGCCTTGTAAAACAGCCTAGTCATAGACAAATAAAAGCAAAGGTTCTCCAGATGGATGAGGTGGCCAAGACATCCACTAAATTTCAAAATCATTTACAATCAACAAATTAAAAATAATTATGATGTCGTAGGTGAGATAAACTTGGAGTAATTTCACCGTTTAATGCAAATATAGGATGTGATAAACAAATGATAAGCAGAACAACTTTCACTTGTGCAACAGTAAACACACACTAATTTCAAGGAAAATAAACCACACATAAATGTGGTGTTCAAAAGTGTTTCTTAAATAAAATTAGCATTTAACATTATAGACATTTTTCTCTGAGGAAATATTTAATGAAAACTGCACGGAAATTTACTCAAGAAAATCCCTCCAATTTTGTGTTTATGAGGTCTGAAATCTGAAATTGATAAATCTTTTTTTCTCCTTACCTTCGGGCAGGGTTTTGTGTTATTACCCTTCTTCTGACTTGACTTCTTTTTCTCCTGTTAAAACCATTGTAGCGAAGAGCTGCCAAGAGATATTTATAGGTATTTAGAGGTCTTTTAGCTTAATGATAAATGTTTCTTGACATAAAATAATAAATAAATGAGCTTGGATAGCTATCCATTTTGATAACATTCTACCGTAAGAAATACCATTTGCCTCTCCCTATCATTATTCTTACATTTCTGGGTAAAATTCTAACACCACACAGCTCTCTCCAGTCAGCTACTCAAGGATAGTTTCTAGGAGCAACAAACGTGAAAAACACCAGCAGAAACTAACTTGGATGGTTTCACCAAACACTTAGAAGCTTCAATGATTCACATTCGAGAAAAACAAAACTTATCAATAGTTACAAAACATTATGGTGGTATGCAATCTGACAAATATACAAATCTTTAAACATGTTTTTAAGATTCAAACATTTCAGAGCAGGTGTGTTCTCATTATCTTAACTCTTGAAAACATCTGTTTTGAAATGTTTACGTTAGCTCTGCACTATTTTGTGTTTAGGTAGCCAATTCACCTAACTGATCAGGCATTTCTCAAATTTAGGTGGATTAGAGAATGAATTCTGTAGACCCCTGAAGTCTTCACCAAATGTATCAAGAACATTTACTTGTTATATTTGTGGCCAGGAAGTGAGTGTTATAGTTCAGTGACTACTTGGTTATTTGTACAGGAACAATGGAACTTGTGAGAGCCTTTTGTCTTTCCTTAATCCTGCCCTCCATCCTGCTGCTGAGAAAGTAGATGGTTCTGAAACTTCATCTTGAACCCTGAAGATGGATGGCAAGTCCTAAGAATAGTTTAATGTAAGAGGAGGGGTAGCCTAGATTCCACACATTAAAACAGTTAAGGACTCTCTATATCCGAGTTACAAACAAAAGAAATCAATTTCTGTTTTGCTTAAATTGCTACTTTTGAGAACTCTTTGGGACATAACTCAATCTAGTCCTAATTATAACTAGGTCCTTGGTGATATTATTTGCTTATAAAAGGAATTCAGGTTTATTTATTTATTTTTTTAAAAAAACGTTTATTTATTTTTGAGACAGAGAGAGACAGAGCATGAACGGGGGAAGGTCAGAGAGAGGGAGACACAGAATCTGAAACAGGCTCCAGGCTCTGAGCTGTCAGCACAGAGCCCTACACGGGCTTGAATTTACGTACCGGGAGATCATGACCTGAGCCGAAGTCGGCCGCTTAACCGACTGAGCCACCCAGGCACCCCAGGAATTCAGGTTTAGGTTGAAAGAAAATAAATCCTAAATATATAATTCTGCCTTTGTAGCTTGTTTTTGGTGGAATATATTCATTCTATCATTTACATAGCTTTTATAATTCTATATGTTAGTCATTAAGAAAGGAGATTGTTCCTGAGGTGATCAATGTGCTTGTAACTGTTAATATGTTTTCCTTATGGCTTTTTCTTAATTTATAAATATTCTGCCTAAGCAATTCTTCACTCAGGGTTTTTGTGACTAGTGTTATTAGATAATAACTTTACTAGTCTAGTAATAGAATCAAATTATGTTTTATCCCTACTCAGTCCTACCTTGACATTCCATTAGGTAATGCCCTATAATTAACCCATTTCTTATAAATTATTGTCCATTTCTTCAGAGTTATTATAAGAAGTCATAGCATAAATAACTAAATAGATGAGTAAGATTTACTTTATTGTATAATGTCCACATTACCCTGTAAATATGTTCAATAGTTTTCCAAAACTTGTATTTTAAAAGTAATAAAATGTAAGATTGAATGGTAGTTCAAGTACATTATCCTTGCATGCAAACACAGTACATTAAGAAAAATACCTACATGGCTTTAAGATTTAAATTGACCTAATGTTTCCAAACATGGATTCTAGGAGTTATGTATGAGAACATTTTCCCCACAGCTTTTTAATTGTGTTTTTCATTACAGGCAAACTTACATATGCAATCAATGTTAAAAAGATTTATAGTTAATAGAGATTTGTAAGAAATTCTTCACACTCCCCTCACTTATTGCTGATTCCCAAAAATAACCACTTCCAAATGGTTTGGCTGTTTTTGTTTTTTTTTTTTGTTTTGTTTTTTGTTATGTTTTTAATTTGCATCCATTCATCTAAATAACAAGTGTGTGCTTCTGTGTGTTGATTATTCAGTAGGAGGCACTATCTAGTCACCTTCCACAGTGAAAACTCACAGCCACCACTCAAAGTACCTGATTCACACAATCCTATACATTTGTACCAAGACTTAATTTTTTTATTGAATCAATACTCAGATCCATAGGTATACAGCATCTTCAATAATGCTCTGAAGTTTGTGATTATTTCTGCTTTCTTGCACAGTATCTTTGTTCGCTTTGGTGTTAACAATTGTCTCTTAATTTTTTTCCTTAGTTTTCTATACACTTATCACTAATTCAACGCGAAACTCATAGCTGACTTTATAAATCTCTCCTCAATATGTTCACAAATATCAAATATCCTATCAATTTCATTTTTTGATGTAGTGTCTCCTAGACCTACTCCAACCTGCACATTTTTTTTTTTAACCTGGTATACAAATGTCATCCTAGAATCTCCTATCACTAACTTTACTGAGCAGGTACACCATTAACAGTTTGACAAGCACAGGGCCAGAGAGCAAACAGAGGCACTCTAGTCTATATCTCAACCCCATTCTCTTCCCAGACTGGCTCCAAGGAACAGACCCAAAGAAAGAACAAAGAGCCATCCACCCCCTGGGTGTGGTTGAAGCACCATTTTAGGAAGGCAATTTCCTCCAGTGTTCTACCTATAAGATAATGACTACAGTATTTCCTTCCTTTGATCCAAGTGTAGAACGACGCTGAGTGTTTCACAGTCAGTAGATTAGAATTTACTTCACTGAAATATACGTTCAACTGTATCAGGTGTCCCAAGAAAAAATTCTTTTTTTTTTCCTTTCCAGTTTTCTGCTGTGATTACAGAAAAGCAGGCATCTATGTCTCAGAATGGGAGAAAGGATCTATGGGTCTGCTTCTTAAATAGATATTTATCCAGTTCTGCTTTTAGATTGATCTTCAACCTTTTGTCAGAGATACTAAGTACCACCTATTCCATAACCTTTGAGGTGTTTATGGTATAATTTTCTCTGAGTCTTGCATTTCCATTACTGTCTCGGGGCAATCATGTAATAGTAATAATATTACCTTACACCACTTTCTCTGAGCTCTAACCAAGGCAATTTTCTCCTAGCTCCTTGAACAGTCGCTTAAGCTTTTCTTTCAGCTTCATACATTTATCTGTTTATATCATTGCCTCCTCCCCTTCTGCCTGTCTAGTCCCCCTCTACTGCACTTTTATATAGATACTAGTCACTGGATTGGGGCACACCAGGATAATCCAGGACAATCTCCTCATCTCAAGATCCATAGCTTAATTATATCTGCAAAGACTCTTTTTCTACATAAAATAATATTGGCAGATTTGAGGATTAGAACATGGACAAAGTTTTGAGGGACCAACATTCACCCCACTAGTGCTTAATTGTAAAGGTGTGGTACTAACATATTTTGGGGGGGACATTTCACATTTCTTCCAAGTGTAAACAAATTTTTAGTTATGTTTTTATTTTGAAAATATTAAAAAAAAAGAAATCAGTAGTAATCTTCAGTTCTTTGCCACATGGGCTGCTTCATAGAGGAGCTCACATGACAGCAAGTTTCCTTCAGAGCAAGAAAGAGAAAGAGACAACATGGGCAGAATCAAGGAGACAATTTAGTTTATTGAATGAATCATCAAGACAGACCAGAGATGACATTAGCTTGTACTCGGGGATAGTGGTGGAGATGATGAGACATTGTTGAGCTCTAGAAAAACAATTTGAAAAGTGTGTCCACACAATTTTTTGACAAATTTTTTGTGGGTGTACAAGAACAGAATATTATGAAAGCAGTCATGCAATGTCTTTCTTCTAAAATTACCTGTACTCTGTGAGCCAGAACAATTACTCTTTTCTCCACCACTGTATTTCCAATACCTAAAGTGCTCAATAATCTGAATAAATGAGTGAATTACTGGATAATTTGATCAATTTAACAAAATTAAATAGATGTGAAATCACACCAAATGAAAGCCAACCTACATATTCTACAATAGTGGTACAAAGACAAAAATTGATCAAGTAAATTAGAGCATTTGGCGGCAACGACTTTAATATAATGTAAGAAAGTTTTCAGGAACAGTTTCACTGATGGGGTAGTGTAATGATGGGAACAGGTGATACGAATATATATAGCATGTATGTGAAGGCTAACGTAAACAACAATGATAAAAATAAATTTGAGAAGCAAAGTTCTTCAGGATAACTGTGATTCCACATGTCTTACTTAAGTAATTAAAAGTCATAAATAGGGATTTTATTCTGACCAGGTTTATACAACTAGTCCAACATTTTAAAATTAATTAGGAGATTACAAATCTGCAAAGCAGTGCTATATGGAAAGTTTTGGTTTTTTCCACATGTAGATTCGTATATTACCACATTAATTTGAGTTATTTTAATTTTTGATGAAACAATGATAGCTTTTTGTTATAGGTAGCATGATGGCTGGGTTTTCTGTGTTAACTAGGCTAGGCTATAGTACCCAGGTATTTAATCAGACATTAATCTAGGTATTTCTGTAAAGGTATTTTGTAGATGTGGTTAACATCCATATCTTTGAATAAAAGGACTTACCCTTGGTAATGTGAATGTACCTAAGAGCAAAAAGTAAGTTTTCCTGGAGAAAATGAAATTCTGCCTCAAGACTGCAAGCCATAACTTTTAACTTGAGTTTTCAGCCTGTCACCTGGCCCTACAGATTCTGGACTTGCCAGGCCCCTTAATCATGTGAGCCTATTCCTTAAATTAAAATAAACCTATGTCTATGTAGATATAACTGGATCATGTATATCTATATCTATGTATCTCCTAATCTGTTTTCTCTACATTTAAAAAAACACAAAAACATTGTGTGTTTTTTAGCAGTTTTTATGAAAAAATACATGTTAAGAATATTTGCCAGTGGCCTACAATGAGATAGTAATAACAGGGCAGTTAAATTCAAACTTCTGATAAAAGTGAGAAAGCCAAAGAAAATCATTAGCAAATTCTTGATGAGATGGTGCCAGGCTCAGGCTCTAGAATCAGACAGTCTGTGTCCAAATTCTGGTCCTGCCAATTACAGGGGCTCTTGGGAATGCTACTGACTTCTCAGAATTCCAGTTTCCCATCTGCATAATGACATTATTAATGATTCCTACCTCATGGAGTGTTACAAAGATTTAATGAGGTCCTAGATATAAAATGTTAGCACAATGTGTTTAATACAAAAACACATAAAAATTTAGTGGTGATTATTACTTCTCAAAAGTTATAGAATGGGGAATTATGCCCATTATAGACACAAAGAGAAATAAAAAAGATTTAGAAACCTGGTTAAAATATCTTATTTTAATTTGATACCTGAAAGGGAAAATAAATGCCAAAAATTCGCATAAATCTATTCTATTTCTAATTGCTAGGAGAGGGGAAAAAAAGCTATCTTTATAAATAAAAAATAGTCTTCAAATGAGGAAAACCTCAAAATTCAAATTGTCTTGCAATTCAGGTGCAAAATAACAATTAAAGCAGAAAAAATAAATTTAAGAAATACTTTATAAAGAACTCTGAAGGCAATAATAAAAGAGAAAATTTTTACATAAAATTTAAGAGGAAACTTGGCTTTCAGCTTACCTTACATTGCAAGTATGCATTTTTTTGAGGGAGCAGCATTCTTGCCAATAACATAACATGAATCCCCTATTTTCTCTCTAACAGAGGCCATTCACACTTCTGATACAATTTACTATTCTTTTTTGGCAGCCTTGGGAATGTGGTGGGGCTATGTAGACTTAGAGCAGTCAAGTGAGTGCATGAGGGTGGATGTGGGGATGGTCTGGTCTTCTATGGAACAAAAATGTATTAATTGAGATAATGTGAGAGAGGAAGCTGCAGATAAATAAATTCCCATGATTGGTATGGCTCCCTGACAATGGAACCCAGGGGGAAGGAGATGTAAAGCCTTGCTTCTGACTTTGCTACCCCTTCCCAGCCAACATCACTTGAGACTGTTGTTGCCATAATCACTGGAGGTGAGATACAGTGAAGGAATATCTAGAATTGGGTATGCTAATAATTTTCACTGATTATAGTCATTTTCAAGGAATTAGGGATTTAGTTTTTGAGAATTGCAGTTAAAGACTGCAAAGGATTATCCATAATGTAATTTGAATGTAAAATAATGCCTTCTTTTATTTTTCTTTTAAATCTCCTCAATTTTTCTATTCTACACTAAACTTCCTGATATAGTTGTCTTAAATATCTTTTAATATGTTCATTTCTACATATTCATATCAATACTGAAATAGCAAA
Source organism: Panthera uncia (assembly GCF_023721935.1). NCBI lineage: Eukaryota > Metazoa > Chordata > Mammalia > Carnivora > Felidae > Panthera > Panthera uncia. Next base: position 54,990,920 of record NW_026057580.1, on the reverse strand, counting down.
TTGTTTTTTCATTGTGGAGTCTTTTTCTATGCTGATTTTTACTAATAAAAAACAGTCATCAAGTGATTGATTATATTATGAATTTTAAATCATATCTTAGTTGGAGTTTTTGTTTGATTTAGGTTTTGTTGTTGTTGTTATTAAGATTGCTCACACCAACAGTTAAGGCCCTTCAACTCTGGTAGATTTTAGTAAAGAAAAAACTGGGGCAGCTGGGTGGCTCAGTTGGTTAATCCTCTGATTCTTGATTTCGACTCAGGTCATGATCTTGTGGTTTGTGAGAATGAGGCCCCATTGAGCTCTGTGCTCACAGAAAAGAGACTGCTTGGGATTCTCTCTCTCTCTCTCTCTCTCTCTCTCTCTCTCTCTCTCTCTCTGCTCCCCCTCCCCACCATTGCTGTGTATGCAGGCTCTCTCTCTCTCAAAATAAATAAGTAAACTTAAAAGTAATAACAACTAGGGGCGCCTGGGTGGCTCAGTCGGTTAAGCGTCCGACTTCGGCTCAGGTCATGATCTCGTGGTCTGCGAGTTCGAGCCCCACGTCGGGCTCTAGGCTGATAGCTCAGAGCCTGGAGCCTGCTTCCGATTCTGTGTTTCCCTCTCTCTCTGCCCCTCCCCCGTTCATGCTGTGTCTCTCTCTGTCTCAAAAATAAATAAAAACGTTAAAAAAAATTTAAAAACAAAAAGTAATAACAACTAGAAGTTTGATACACAAAAAAGGGAATATTATGGTATAGCTTCATAAGCCTATTAGAAAAAATATTTTGCCTACCTCTTTACAAATGGTTAGGGGGATCTGCCCAGATGTGGAGAAAATTTTGAATAATGATTCACAGCACTAGAGATAACTTTCACGTGCTCAGGTTCCAACACCCTTACCAAGCTGCTGCCACTTCCCTTCACACAGGCTCTCTCCTACCACACGTGATTCCATACCTGTGATGGACATTGCCACCACCTCCTATTGCTTATCTGTCCCTAACATCTTTTGTTGTGAATTATTTCAAAGCAAAGAAATAGCCACTAAGAAAGTCCCATTCCCTTTACAGCAGGGAGGCTGTCACTTGAATTCCAGCACAATCTCAAATTTTCACTCTAGAAAGACAAAGGGCTTTACAGAAAACCACCAAGCAAAACAAAACACATTCTTAAAGGGCTATTTCACTAAACTTATTCTGGAGACAAACAGCATTGGTCGAATCCCCCTAAAAATTGCAATATAAGCAACAGAGATTTGCTTCTTCACCACACCAAATACACCTCTTATCCAAGACCAAAGGCATCTCAATTTTATGTTTTTTTTTTTCTTTTCTTTTCCACAGTAGTTAGAGAGGATGTTAAATATTAATAGTTTGGGTATAAACCAGTTAAGAAATATTTTCATTTTGGAAAACAATGTGGGGATCTGTCCCACCATCTTGGACACAGTCTATATTCATCAGAATTTCCCTGATTATTTCTCTGCAAATGGGTTTGTATCATTCAACTATTGCTGTGACTTGCTGTATAAAAACAATCCCAAATTCCACTGGCTTTTAAAAGTAGCCCTTACTTTTTCCTGTAGTTCTGTGAGTTAGTGTGGACAGTTCTGTATAAGCTAGCAGGTCTGTTTATGAACAGTCCCATGTGTCTCAGATTCTGGGAAAAGTAGTTACATGAGGCAACTTTTACCATGATGAATGGCAGAAACACTGAGGCCTCTTCCAACATTCCAACATTGCTTATCCAATGGGGTAAGAATGAATATATTCTACTCACAAAGTGTCCATAGTAAAAATGGAGAGTGATGAAAGAATTGTGAGAAAAACCAAATGCAATCTATTTCAGGGTTTGTCTCCAAGTTGCAACTAGCTATTACAATGCTGATAAGCTCTTAAATCACTCAACAAAGAAATGATTTCTCCTAGGTTTTGCATATAACATAATCTCTTGGTAGAAAAATATTTCCATTCTAGAGGAAATACTTAAACTTTAATAGGACATCTCTGGCTTTTAATAAAAGCAATATTTTACTTTAATGAAGAACTCTAAATTTTACATCAAGAGGTCTGAATGCCTCTTTGAGCTACCAGCCAATAATGTCTAGTATTACATTTTTAGCTACATACACTCAGCAAGCATTACAAACTAAAGAAAGGAAGACTCCTCAAGTTTCAATAGTCTCTTTGCTATTTTGCTAAAAGTAAAAATGTTATATACTGGGAGTTGTGGGACAGTGTGGTTTTGTTTAGTGATGATGTCTTAATTGCTGAGCACTTTAAGAAAGTGTCTAACCAGCTGTGTAATTTTAGGTGCACCAACAATAATCTATCACACAAAATCCAAACATATCATTCTAATAAGTTGGTAATAGATAGATTCATTACAACTAATATTTTTCTATAAAGGCCAGGAAATTTCAAGGTAGAAAAATAAAGGCTGAACCCAAAACTTTGAGGAGTATGAGATGGCCAAGGAATTCAATCTGAGAAGAGCATCAAATTGCATAGGATTAAATGTAAAAACACTAGTTACTGCATGGCGAAAAAGAAAAAGAAATATTTGGGGAAATACTATATAAAAATTATTATAATATTATTTTATTATTATCATCTAGCTCATGTAACCTTCTAGACTTTACTTCTGTAAGCATCCTCTTTCAAGTTCCTGGAACCAACTCCAGTGTACAGGAGGGGCAGGGGGTTTCCTCCACACCAACAAACAATTTTCAGACACCAACAGGGTGTGTGAGAATTCCAACTCAATTCTGATGCTTATCTAACTGAAGATAGCATCAGATTCCACAAGTTAGGGGTTCAGTCTTACAACACTCCCACCCCCAATCCCCACCTTCAGATTCCAGCCCACAAATAGCTCATGTTGCTATTTGTGCTTCTAACCACTGGCTACAGATTCAAGTATCCCATGACTTCCTCCTTGGGTTTGATTAGTTTACTAAAGCAGCTCACAGAACTCAGAAAACTATATTATCTATTTATTGTAAAAGGATACAGCTCAGAAACAGCCAGATGTAAGGGTATTGGGCAAGGTATATGGGAAAGGGCACAGAGTTTCCATTCCCTCTTTTGGTGTACCATTCTCCCCAGATATCCACATGTTCACCAACTTGGAAGCTCTCTGAACCCTTTTGGGGTTTTATAGAGGCTTCATTACATAGGCATGATGATTAAATCACTGCCCATTGGTGTTTGAACTCACTCTCCAGCTCCTCTCTCCTCCCCAGGGGCCAGGGGATAGGACCAAAAGTCCCCATCCTATAATCAAATGGTTGCTTCTCTTGGCAATTAGCCCTCATCCTTATGTGGGGTCCAAAAGTCACTTCCTTAACATGACTCATAATACTTTTGTTGCCCTCATCACTTAGGAAATTCCAAGGATTTTAAGAGCTCTGCCAGAGAAGACCAAATATGTTTTTCTCATTATATATCACAAAACTACACATCCTATATCTAATTCTGCTTGCACACTTATCATTAGTTTCTATTGTTGAATTAAAAGATGACATTTATCCTAAATTTTTATCCTAACTTCCTGGAGATGAATTGTTGTCTCTGGGATGGTAATCAAATTCCAGAAGCAGTTCAAATAAAGAAAGTAGTTTGGAAACTAACTTATTCCTTACAACAGGGTCCAACAAGAAAGAAAATTTGCAGGATTACTTTTCAAATGTAGGGATTTTAAGGAAGAAAAGACTTATAGGTGTATGGTGGGCAGCATAAAGAGAACAAAAGTGTAAGGTGAGTCAATCAGTGGCTAGCAAGAGCAGCAAGACTTTATGACTGTTTGACAGTCCTCTGTAGGACTGACAGAGCAGAGGGAGGAAACAGTGCTGCTGGTGCCCAGTGAGAAGTGGAGCATTGTGGGAGTGATCAGCCAGGTGAGATGTGATCCTGTAGAATAACAAATACTGGAAGAAACAAGCTGCTGAAAGAAATAGAGGGCAGGGAAAAAAAGCCAGTTGACCTGTCTTATATCCCAACCTCCAATCTCCTACTAGTTTTTTCCCTCCATTGGTTAAACCTAATTGGAAGCCAGGTAGTATGAAAGCCCTAGTATTAAGACTATACAAAGATCAAACTCCCAGGGCACAAATTAGGGCAGAAAAGAATGAAGAATGAATCTGGAGGGGGAAAAAATTCCAGCATACCCCTTCCTCTGCAAGAGTGATTCCTAGAGTAAAGAAATAATAATGACTAAGGTCAGTGCTGACAATATAGTGAGCATACAGACACACAAACCAAACTGACAATGACCAGCATTCAAGAATAGTTGTAAAGCAATGAAAGTGCAACTATTGATTGTCTATCAAGGAAAACATGTCTGACGTCTTAGGATACTATCGAAGAAGAGAGGAAAGCAAGTTGTGGCAATTCAACTCGGAGAACTCATATACAAATAATAAATCTGCCATCCTGGGGGTGAAACCTGGGGAACATAACACAATTATCTTTAAAATATAAATTAAGTCTACCTTACTTCGTAGGAAATGTTATAGTTGAATATACTAACATTTTTATTAAGGGTTACAATTTTTTTATGAAGAAAGATATCTTAAGGTTTTTCAATCTTGTCTAATATCTCCTTATCACAGAATTTTATTATTATTATATTATAATAATATTATATATTAAGTATTATAATGTTATTATAATAATTATTATATTATTTCTCAAGCATTTATGAAGAATACTAAATATTTTCTGTATATCAATACCAAATATACATGTCTTTGCTCTAGCTTAAGCAGGTAATATTTTGGAATTTTGTATAACAAGCTATTATACATATCTCAGATGTTATTTTCATATTTATAGCAGGGAATATAGTTATGAGTCATTTTTCATCTTGTTCAACAATTTGAAATTGGAGCTTTCTTTTTCACCTTTGGGAAATTTGCAGCAATAGAGAAAAAATAATATATATGAACCTAAAATATTATGAATTACGCTTTACCCTGGAGTTCTATTTATTAATACACATTTCTTTTTGGATGTGAAGATCTTTTTGTTAACTTGATGAAGATAAAAGCTACAGTGAGAACTCCACCTTCTCTTAAAGAATTTGAAACAGTATCCTAAGTTGAGAAGAAGCAGAAATATTTTTTTTTTCAAAACTTCACCTTAAGGAATAGTAGCTTGAAATGACTTAAATTTTTATGTTATCTAGCAGGGGTTACAGAACTATGGCCTACAGGCCAAATTTTGCCCATTGCTTCTTTTCATAAATAAATTTATTTGGAACGCAATGTGTTAACTCATTTTTATATTACCTGTGGTTTTTCTCACAGATAAACAGCAGAATTAAGTTGTTGCAACAGAGATCTTATGGCCCACAAAGTCTAAAATATTTACTATCTGGTACAGAAAAAGTTTGTCCACCCCTAATATGTAATTATTCCTCTAGTGATATTAACAAAGTAATACATGTTTGCCTGGTATATTTCTGGTGTAGCAATCATATATATATTTCTAAGAAAATAGCTACTTGATTGCAATTATTTTATCAACACATGGAATTTAGTTCACAAAAACCTTTTGGGAAATAAAATCTTCTTATAAAAACTGTATGAGGCCAGCACATAATAGACACCCCATGAATTTTTATTGAACTGAATACAATTAATCGCACATTGAAGAGCTGCTCAATAAATATATTATTAGTATGAATGACATATTAAATTAATTAATATAGCTATAAAATTTGCCTCTATCCAATAAATCCCCTTCATATTAGGCCCATATTTCTGGAGAATAATATACATTTAGCATTCTATCTCATAAAACATTCTCTAATTCCATGATTTAACATTAATAAATTTAACTGTCTCTATAAAACTCTGCATTGAAAGATTCCTGAGTTATCACAAAGACCATGTTACAAGTGAGATTCTTTTAGATGAAGATTGAAAAACAAACCCATGTTGCAGCTGCCATGTTTTGGCAAAAATTTTAGAAATGATTGAAGTGACTAAACGAAGTAAAGAAATATATAAACAAAATTTTGCAAATAAAAATAAGAACTTAATATTTATCAGAAATTATAAAGAACCTTTAAAGGAAAGGAGGCAACAGACAGGATGAAATTGATGAAGAAAACCAGAAACCAAAACACATGCAGAAAAGTCTACTTGAAAAAGTGGGGTCAATACCAAGAGTAATCCATCCCCAGAAGTGGTGGTTGGAAATGCATTATGTAGGTCACTATGGTGGGCGGTCCCTGAAGAGGAGATTTCATCTACAAATTTGCCCCACCCACCTGCCTCAGGGTGCAAAAACAGTGGTGTTTTTGTCTTTAATATTAGTGACAAAAAGATAGTTCTAGGTGGATCAGGAGGAACTTGGCTTTCAGGTTCATAATGCTGCTTAAGAAACACTCTATCTAGCAAGACTGATGTCCTTCAGCTGTCTAATTCTCTATTTATACGTATAACAGTTCTAGCTTTCTTCTAAAGCAAGATCTGTCCAACCCACTATTCATATGCAAATTGTCTGGGCAAACTGAGCAAAGTCTAATAAGTAAACAAGCACAAATGTCATACACACCTATATACACACACATACACACACAGTGGATATATATAGTGGCTATATAAAGTGGACGTATATACAACCAGATATTGATGGGAACCCACAATACCAAAGAAAGGCAGGACAATAAGTAGAAATAGCTTAAAACAAAAGTAATCTCTATTACTTTTACTCTATTACTCTGTTACTATAACAGAAGAGGACTCAAGGATTGATACATTTAATACCATCAGGAAATGCATTCAAGTACAGCATATATGCAAGGAATTCCAAAGATCATGGAAATTAAACTTTTGATCATTGAAGTTAGAAAAACAAAACAGAACATTTATAGTAATCATTTGTGTTTATGTGGCTGAAAATGATACATGTGATATAAGATATCATCTAAAAATGAGATGGGAGAGTAGGAAATAAAGATGAATTGCAGTGGAATATAGATCTAATGTTTATTCCACCTTTTAGGAGAAATTCGAAAAAGAATGCTTGGAGAGAATCAATGAAAGCAATATTCAAAGAATTCATACAATGTTTCCAAAAATAAGGGTAAAAAAAGAACACTCATGATTCGAAAAGCTCAGTGAAGACTGACCCACTGAATAGAATAAGTTAATAGTGATAATAATATAACAACAACAATTAGTATCTAAAAGCATTGTTAAAGACTTAACAGAAAGGGAAACAATAAAGATTACCTACGAATCATTAAGAATCACATTTATGTCAGATTTCTCATCAGCAAAACAATTTCTACTAGTGCTACTACACTACTACTGTTAATAATAATAAAGATCAAATGGAACAATATTTTTAAATTTCTAAGAAAATCACCCTTAAAGTTAAGAAGCTATAGCCAGTGTTATCTTAGTGTATAAGGGGGAAAATAAATATACTTTTAACTAAAGTAAAAGAAATTAAATAATTAACTTCCTCAAATTTTCTAGCAACAATTATCAGACAATTTATTCTTCTAAAGTGAGCAAGGAATCCAAGACAAAAGGGGAGGTAACTTGTTTGTATAGCAAAAACAGCAGTTAGCACATATATCAAGTTTAAATAAATATTAGTTATATGTATATTAAAGAAAATATATAATGGGTGGAATGAAATTCCAAATAATGTCAACTTAGAAAGGGTTATGGAAGGGATATCAGAAAAAAACTGAAAACATGCACACTTATCCATCACTTTCATTTCACTCACTTTTCTGTTCAAATGTCACCTCTCTGCAGTGTATCCCTGATTGTCTTATGTAAGACAGAACATTTTGCCAACCTATATTCCATTGCCCTGCTTTTTAAAACTATTTTTGAAAGAAATATCACTGCCTAGAATACAATATTTATTTATTAAGTAGTCTATTATTTGTCTCAACAGAAAAGTGTAACAGCTTCATGAGATCCAAGAATTTGTTTTGTTTACTGCTGTATAGTAAGCACTGAGAATCATGTTAAATACGTGGTAGGTACTCAATAAATATTTCTTAAATAAGTGAATAAATGATTAGTTGAGTCTGTTATTTTACATTCATATAATAAATACTATGAAACTATTAAAAATAATGAGATGCTAATGTTATGAATGTGGACTAATACCAAAACCATGCTCAACGAAAAATCAAGGGGTACTAGTTTAAATGGAATGATCCCATTTATTCATTTCATTTGATGAGCTTAAATAAAGTATTATAACAAAATCAGGCCAGAAAAGGGAGCTTTAGATTGATTTTGTATATAAACAGAGAGACAGAATATAAAAATCAAAAGTATATTAAAGAAAAAATATAAACCTGGATATATTGGACTTATTAAAAAATGCAGGCGTAAGGGACAGTTTAACATTTAAAAACATATTATGTGCAACAAAATCTACTCTGTTAGGAAAAGAGAGAGGCATAACATAATTATTGCAATAGACTACAAAACATATAATCCAAAAATTACATTCAATAAGTTTTCAAAAGAAATATAAAATTTAATTAAACCTCACAATAAGCTAAAAAAAAGAGAACAAGCTTTCTTACATGGAGCAAGATTCTACAATAATGTAATAGCAAGAATTACATACAATAGATAAATATTATAAATAATTAAGGAACAAATTGGATGCTGGCTCTCACCCCAATATTAACTTCGTATCAGAGGTTGCAACCAATGTAATGATAAAGAAAGCAAGAAATTCAATTAGTGTTGAGAGAAAGAAATAAAGTACATTATCCCTAGATGATATGATCTTATACCTAACACATCCAGGTGATCAACTGAGAATCATAAAAAATTAATAGCCTTATAATGCTGACAACACCTACTGGTTACTTTAAACTTGCCAAGTCATAGTAGAGATTCTTTACATGTGTTAACTTATTTATTTAATTTTATTCTTTAAGTTTGATAATTTTCTTTTTTTTTAAGTTTATTTAATTTTGAGAGAGAAAGAACATAAGTGAGCGAGGGGCAGAGAGACAGAGGGAGAGAGAGAGAGAGGGAGAGAGAGAGAATCCCACAAGGAGTGGAGAGAGGGGGAGAGAGAGAGAATCCCATGCAATCTCCATACTGTCAGTGTGGAGCCTGAAGCAGGGTTCAAGCTCACCTGTTATGGGGCTTGAACTCAGGAACTGTGACATCATGACTGAAGCTGAAGTTGGATGCTTAACTGACTGAGCCACCAGGCACCCCTAAGTTTGATTATTTTCAAAAAAAGGTATTATTATCTCTATTTTTAAAATGAGGAAAGCTGATACACAAAATATTATAATTATTTTCTTCATGGTCATATAGCTAGTAAGTAGCAAAACAGGAGTTCAGCGTGGCTATAAAGCCCATGATTTGAATCACCAAACTTTACTGTATGTTCTAGTTCAGTCATGGTCAATTAAGGAATAGTTTAATAAAAAGTTCAATATCAATTGCAACTATAAACTATCAACTACTTAGGAGTAAATCTAAGAAGAATCATTAGGACAATTCAGAAGAAAATACTGAAACTTTACATAAAGATAGTAATAAAAACATTAACAAATAAATATATAAACTGATGTATAGACAGGAAGAATCAACAGAATAAAGATGCCAGACTCTCCAAAATAATCTATGAATATGATCTAATCCCATTAAAATTCCAATACAATTACTATAAAACTTGACAAGCAGGTTCATTTTAATCCCTCAAAGTTAGCCTGGAAGAATAGCCAAGATAAACTTAAAAAAACAGAATAAGAAATAGATCTTAACCAAAAGTATTAAATTACAATGTAAGTAGCAATAAAATAAAGGTAACAAATAATAAATTAATAGATTAACAGAGTCCACAAAGGATTCATGCGTATTTGGAAAAATATTATGTATAAAAATGATTCCCAATTTGGAAGAAATAAATACCATCTACAATAATGAATCTCAAAATAAAAGTAACTAAATGTAACAAAAAAGAGAGATAACAGCTTCAAAATTACTAAACATCCTGTGTACTTTTCTAATCTCAGAAGAGAATACAAAAGAGTATCTTTAAATTTTTTAATGTTTATTTTTGTGAGATGGAGAGAGAGCATGTATGCAAGTGGGGGAGGGATGGAGAAAGAGGGGGACAGAGAATCTAAAGCTGACTCTGCACTGATAACAGTGAGCCCAATGCAGGGCTGAATGGCAAGATCATGACCTAAGCCAAAGTCAGACATTCAAACACCTGAGCCACCCAGGTGCCCCCAAAAGAATATCTTTAAAACTTTAAGAATGAAGTCATTTTTAAACAAAAGTCACAGAGAAAAATACTAATAAAGTTTTTACTATCACCAAAGCACCATTAGTAAAGTTAATTTGCAGCATACATATGAGGGGACCGATATCTATAATAAATTAATAATTTTTACAAATCAATAACAAAAAATGAGAATAGGAGATACAAATGACAAATATATAAAAAAGATGAACAATATCACTATTACTAGAGAAACCCATACTAAAGACACAAAATACTGTTTTTAAATTGATGTATAGTTGACATATATTAGTTTCAGGTGTACAAAAATATAGTGACGTAACAATTTTATACATTGCAAAATGCTTACCACAATAAGTGTATTTACCATCTGTTACCATACAATATATTACAATATTATTGACTATATTCCTTATGCTACAATTTTTATTTCCATAATTTATTTATGTTATAACTGGAATTTTGTACTTCTTAATCCCCATCACTATTTTTGCCTTTTCTCCCTATCTCCCTCCCCTCTGGCAACCACTAGTTTGTTCTCTGTACTTATGAGTCTGTGTTTTGTTGTTGTTGTTGATTTGTTTGTTCATTTATTTTATTTTTTAGATTCCACACATAAGTGAAAGCATATGGTACTTGTCTTTCTCCACTTATTTAACTTAACATAATATCCTCTAGATCTATCCATGTTGTCACAAATTGCAAGATATCATCCTTTTTTATGGCTGAATAATATTCCATTGTGTATATATACCACACTTTCTTTTTCTAGCCATTGATTGATGGATACTGGGTTGCTTTCATATCTTGGCTATTGTAAATAATGCTGCAGTATAATGGGGGTGAATATATCTTTTTTTGAATTAGTGTTTTTGATTTCTTTGGGTAAATATCCAGTAGTGGAGTTATTGGGTCATATGGTATTTCTATACTTATTTTTTTAATTTAATGTTTATTCATTTTTGAGAGAGAGAGAGAGAGAGTAAGTGGGGAGGGATAGAGAGATAGGTTGACACAGAACCCAAAGTAGGCTCTAGGCTCCAAGCTGTCAGCACAGAGTCCAATGCAGGTCTTGAACCCATGAACTGTGAGATCATGACCTGAGCCAAAGTTGGATGCTCAACCAACTGAGCCACTCAGGCGCCCTGACATATTTCTATTTTTAACTTTTTGAGGAACCCTCATATTGTTTTCTATTGTGGCTGTACCAATTTACATTCCTATGAAGAATGCACAAAATTTCTTTTTCTCCACATCCTCATCAACAGTTGCTATTTCTTGATATTACGCATTCTGACAGGTATAAGGTGATATATCTGTGTGGTTTTAATTGACATTTCCCTAATGATTAGTGATATACATCCTCTCATGTGTCTGTTAGCAATGTGTATGTCTTCTTTTAAAAATATCTATTCACGTCCTCTGCCCATTTTTTAATAAACTACTTGGTGTTTTTTTTTTTTTTGGTGTTGAGTTGTATAATTTCTTCATATATTTTTCATATTAACCTCTTATTGGAAATATCATTTGCAAATATCTTCTCCCATTCATTAGGTTGCCTTATTATTTTGTTAATGGTTTCCTTTGCTGTGCAAAATCTTTTGTTTGACGTAGTCTTAACTGTTTATTTTTGCTTTTGTTTCCCTTGTCTAGGGAGACATATTCAAAAAAAATTTTTTTTTCTATTCATCACATTGTCAAAAATTAAGAATTGTGATGATATTAAGTATTAGAGAAAGTATAGAAAAATTGGTACTCTCCTTTCCTGCTGTGTGGTAATTGGTAAAGCCCAAGACAGAAGATATTTTTATTTATAAACATTAAATATGTACAAGCGCAGTGATGGAAATTCCACTTTTGACGTCTACCAGAAAAAAACATTTACACACTTGTACAAGAAGGCATGAAAAAGGGTTGCATTATTTGGAATCAAGAAACATCAGGTATGGTTTAAATGCTTGTAATTAGGAAAACTATTGCGTGAGTCATATTTAGACATACTATGAAGTGGTTAAAAAGACTGAGGTTGATCTACATATATTGGCATAAGGTAAAATCTCTAAGGCATATTCACAAATACTTGAACAAAAATTTAAGAAAGGACAATGTTGAGGGCAGGCTTGGAATTTACAAAGCCAAATCAGAATGGCACTGTCATCCTAACAATGAGAAAAAACAAAACAAAACAACAACAACAAAAAAAACTAGAATATCTGTATTCATAAAACTGCTGGATCTAATCAAATGTACTAAATTCCAAAGAGTAGCAGGTAACTCGAAAGAGAAACATTAATACAAGGTGTGTTACTTTGAGAAGATCATGGCGGGGGTGGTGTGCAGAAACCTGGGTAAGAGACCTAAAAAATTGGATGACTTCTTAAATGACTATTATGAGAATTTACCATCCATGGGAAAACAAGACACAAGGTGCTGCAAGTATTTGCTATCAAGAACAATGAAGCATCTGAAATTGTACCCTACTTGGAAGCTAAAATTTTAGCCTGACATAATTTCATGGATGCTGTCAGAAGACATAGAGTCCTGGGCCAGAGACAAAGGATCTATTACTCATGTCTCAAGAGGCAGAATGTGTTCACACTAGTTTTCCTAGCCCCAAACTCCTACAGGAATGAGGTAGAGAAGGCCCAAGTGGATGTTGCCTCTAATAGATTATTCAAACCATGCTCAAAGCCATCTGCCGGATGGTGGGAGATACAGCAGTTAATTTATGACACTTGAAATGGTTTGGGAGAACTGCCCTATGAATTTTCCTTCTGAAGAAAGGCTTCATGGGCAGCTATGAATGATAAAAGATAATTACTGCCACCTTTACATGTTTGCTCCACATGGCAAATTGTCTTCTAACTCTTGTGAGCTTTTTTTTTTTAAGTTTATTTATTTTGAGAGAGAAGGAGAAAAAGAGAGCATGAGCAGGAGAGGGGCAGGGAGAGGAGAGAGAGAATCCCAAGCAGCCATCAGCCAAGAGCCTGACTGATGACTACACCATCAGCCAAGAGCCTGACTCAGGGCTCAATCTCACAAACCGTGACATCATGACTTGAGCCGAGATCAAGAGTTGGACACTTAACCAACTGAGCCACCCAGGAACCCCAGCTCTTGTGAGCTTCTTAACTTGGATAGATGCCAGGTATTCTCAAGAAATATTGTGACAGATCAGGAAACTTGATTAGCCCTTAAAGTAGTGAACAGACACAAAATATCACCCTATTCCAAACCCTACTTTTTTTATTAAAAAAATTCTTAAGCCCCTAGAAAAGTATCAGGGAATCCTCCCAACAAAATACCCCAAGAGATTATGTACTACCTTAGAGAAAGAGAAAAAATAAGCCGTCTACTACTAAAAAGGGTGTAGAAAATCCACTTAGGCCAATGATTGTACACTAACAAAAGACAGAGTTTACTACTTTGAGATGATATGTAAACTTACTTTCCACCCAAGATCTTCCATAAGTACAAGAAAGATTGTGGCTGTCATGGAAAAGAAGAGTAAGAATGCTAAGAAAGCTCTATCCCTAAGGCTAAGGAATACAGTGCCTGTCTAAGACTGAGGCTTGGAATGAGAAAACTGAGAGCTACCCTATCCCTAACACTATACTTCTATTGAGTAAAAATCCATGGCAATCTACAGCTGGAGAAGGGACAAGAGTGTAGAAAAAAATAAAAAACCACCACTGTGAAGCAGGCATACAGGCCTTATAGAAGCAGAAGGTGAAACACTGAGAGGAAGTTATTAGCATCCTGCCACTGAAGGAATTTGAAGTTTGTGATGTGCTGAAGTAATTATAGTAATAATAAAGTCAAATGTAGCACAATTATTGGCTGAATTAAGTCCCCCACACCAGGAACCTGAGAAAGAAAGAGGCATAAATTCTGTTTACTGCAGCATCTAATGTTCTTTAGCACATAATGCACATTATTCAATAAAATTTCTCCAAAAACTCAAATCAAGAAGAAAAACCAAATTGTCAGGAAAATACACAGCTCACAAAATTAGCCCCCAAATAATCCAATTGTTAGAACATTACAAGGATTTTAAACACCAAGATAAATATTTTAAAGGTGCTACTTGGAAAAAAGAACTACATGAAAATACAGAAAGGGAATTTTGTTAGAGAGATGTAAAATAGAATAATGAGTTCCATGGAAATGTTACCAAAAATATACATATACATATAAATAATTCCTTTGATAGTATTTTCAGCAGACTGTATACAGCAGAAATAAAAATTATAGTTCAAGAGAAATTATCCAAACTGAAATATAAAAAAAGAACAATTTAAATATTCAGCATACAGCATCCAGGAGATGTGGGCCAGTATTAAATGGTCTAACCTATGTGTAACTGAAGTCACAACAGGAAAGGAATGAAGGGAGAACAAAACTAACTCAATGCATGAAAGTTGAGAAATAGGAAACTTCTTATACTGTACATGAAATATAATAATACATAAAGGCAGAGTCCTATAATTAAAATAAATACATTTTAAACTTCAGAGTAAACAGGAAATAAAAAGGAATTCTGACTAATAAACAGTGAAGATAAATAAGGCCATGTATTTTGTTAATTTAAAAATTAAATTAATTTTAGAAAATAAATATTAAAAATATTATTTTCTCAAATCAGTTGTCTAAGTTTCCCTCTTAAAAAACTAGGAGAAGCATAGCAAAATAAATCTAAATCAAAAAGAGTTATAAGATAAACGTGGGAGCAGAAATTAATGAATTTGAAAACAGAAAAAAAATAAACCTGTTTATATAAAAAGATCGATAAAATCTATAAAACTGAGGTCATAATCTCTGCTTAGGTCACCATCTCACAGTTCTTGGAATTGAGCCCCCTGTGGGGCTCTGTACTGACAGCATGGAGCTGGCTTGCAACTCTCCCTCTCCTTTCTCTCTGCCTCTCCCCTGCTCACTCATGCTCTCCCTCTGTCTCTCTGTCTCTCTCTCAAAATAAATAAGTAAACATTAAAAAAACAAAACAACATAGAATGGGAAATATTTCTATTATTTGAGGCCAGCATCGCCTTAATGCTAAAACCAGAACAAGGCAGTACACTAAAAGGAAATTACAGAGAAACATTCTTTATAAACACAGATACAAAAATTTTCGGCAAAATATTAGCCAATTGAATCCAACAATATGTAAGAAGGATGATGTGTGATAAGCAAATGTGGGTCATTCCAGTAATGCCAGGCTATTTTAACATTTGAAAATAAACCAATAAAATCCACTAAATTAGCAGAAATAAGGGGAAAATATGGGATAATTAAGGCAAAATATTGAAAAAATTCCACATCTATTCTTACAAAATAATAAAACAAGGCTAACAATACTTAATTATGAAAGATTGAATGATTCCTACCTTAGGTTGGGAAGGAGACAAGGATACCTATTCTCATACCTAGTTAATATCTTACTGCAAGTCCTAGCAAGTTTATTAAAGTAAGAATATTTAAAAGCTCATTTAAAAAAGGTAGAGACTGAAAAAGAAGAAAGATAACCATTCTTTTTCATAGATGATTGCCTATATAGAAAATCCTAAGGATTCTACAAAACAGATCTACAACTAATAAGTGAGTTTGTCAAAGTTGAGGTATAAACGGTTAACATATAAATAACAATCATATTTCTACACATTCTCAATAGATATTTGAAACTCAAAATAATACAATTTATAATAACTTAGCAAATGAAATATTTAGGCACGGGCCAAATAAGACATTTGTTGCAGGATGTGTATAAGGAAAACTACAAACACTGAGGACATAAAAGTCAAGGAAAATTTAAATAATTAGAAACACATTCAGTGCCTAGAATTGGAAACTCAACATTTTTAATATGTCAATTTTCCCCTAACTTATCTTTAGAATTAATGAAATTCCAATTGTGGAGTCAAAAATTAGTAGCATATAGGGAAATTCACAGCATTCAATGCTTATATAAGAAAAGAAGAAAGCTAATTAAAATTAATTAATTAATTCCCCAGGAAGAATTTCTGTAGATATTGATAAGATGATATGGAAAGACAAATGAGCTAGACTAATTTTTTTTAAATGAAAAAGAAAAATGTTTCAAGTTTCACAAGTTTCACCCACCTGATTTTAAGACTTAGTGTGTAGTTGTAGCAATTAGGACACTATGTTACAGGAAAGTTTATATGCCTTTTAGATAAAAATAGACAGTCTACTATACTCTGAAAACTATAAAACACTGATGAAAAAATTGAATACAACACAAATAATGTAAAGATATTCCATGTTCATTGATTGGAAGAATTAATATTGTTAAAAGGTCCATACTACCCAAAGCAATCTACAGATTCAATACAATAACTATCAAAATTCCAATGGCATTTTCCACAGAATTAGAACAAATAATATTAAAATTTGTATGAACTGAAAAAGATCTTGAATAGCAAAAGCAATTTTGAGAAGACAGAACAAAGCTGGAGAAGACAGAACAAAAGCCCAGATGTTAAGATACACTACAGAACTGTAGTAATCAAAACAGCATGGTACTGGCAAAAAAATAAATACATAGGTCACTGAAACAAAAAGGAATGTCCAGAAATAAACTTATACTTATATTGTTAAATAATCTATGACAAACAAGGCAAGAATATGCAATGGGGAAAAGACAGTCTCTTCAACAAATGGTGTTCTGAAAACTGGACAGCTACATGCAAAAGAATGAAACTGGATCACTTTCTTACAACACACACAAAAGTAAACTCAAAGTGGATTAAAGACCTAAATGTGAAACATAAAACCATAAAACTTCTAAAAGAAAACTTAGGTAGTAATTTCTTTGACATCAGCATCCCAATATTTTTCCAGATATATCTCCTTAGGCAAGAAAAAGAAAGGCCAATATGAACTATTGAGACTACACCAAAACAAAAGCTTTTTTGCACAACAAAGGAAACATCAACAAAATGAAAAGGCAATCTACTGAATGGGAGAAGATATGTGCAAATGCTATTTCTGAAAGGGATTAATATACAAAATATAAAATGAAATCAACACCAAAAGAACAAATAACTCAATAAAAAGGTGGCAGAAGACCTGAATAGACATTTTTCCAAAGGAGATATACACATGGCTAATAGGCACATGAAAAGATGCGCAACATCACTAATCCTCAGGGAAATGCAAATCAAAACCACAATGAGACATCTTATGTCTATCACAATGGCTAGAATAAAAAAAAAACATGAAACAAGTGTTGTTGAGGTTGTGGAGTTAAAGGAACTCTTATCCACTGTTGATAGGAATGCAAATTGGTCCAGTCACTATGGAAAACCGTTGGGAAGATTTTCAAAAAATTAAAATAGAAATACCACATGACTTCGTAATTCTACTACTAGGTATTTACCCAAGGAACACAAAGACACAATTTGAAAAGATATATGTATTACTATGTTTATTGCAGCATTGTTTACAATTGCCAAGATACTGAAGCAACTGAAGCATCCATCAACAGATGAATGGATAAAGTAGTGCGGCATATGTATATGTATGTGTATATATATATATACATATATATATAAACATACACACATATATGTGTATATGTATATACATATAATATGATGGAATATTACTCAGCCATAAAAAGGAATAAGATCATGCCATTTGTGACAACATGGCTGGACCTAGAGAGTATTATGATAAGTGAAGTAAGTCTGAGAAAGACAAATTCTATATGATTTCACTTATTTTTATGTGAGATCTAAACAAAATAAAACAAATGAATTAAAACAATAATAAAAGCAGAAACAGACTCATAGAGAACAAGCTGTTGGTTGTTAGAAGGTAGGGAACTGAGGTGATGGGCAAAATGGGTGAAGTGGAGTGAAAGGTACAAACTTCCAGTTATGGAATGAATAAGGCATAGCAATAAAAGGTGCAGAATAGGAAATATAGTCAATAGCACTGTAATAGTTTTCTATGGTGATAAATGGTGGCTACACTTGTGGTGAGCACAGTATAACATATTAACTTGTCAAATCTCTATGTTGTACACCTGAAACTAATGTAATGTGCCAATTATATTTCAGTTAAAAAAGTTGTCTAAAAAAAGATTTACAAAACTATGGTCAATAGTTGTGACAAAGGAGCAAAGGCAATTCAACTGAAAGAGGATAGTCTTTTCAACAGATGGTATAGAAACACTTAAAAAAATCATATGCAAAAATATGAACCCTGATCTATACTTTACATTTCATACAGATTAAATTTATTGTATATAAATTATACTTTCAATAAACCTGACTCAAATTATATAAGAACAGTGTGCTGTCCTTTATTTATTTTGCAATAATACATCCTGTACAGATAAATGTGTGCAAACACATGGAAAGGTTCAGAAATATACGCAATAATAATGTAATTCTAAGCACATTGTAACTGGGAGTGGTAGTCAAAGAAAACTTTGGACTTTCTATGAATAGTTAACAGCATTAATTCAGTGTCTGCTATATGGTAGCACTGTTCTAAGGCTTTACATATATTAGCTCATTTCATTTTCAAAGAAAGCATAAAAGGTAGATACTATAATTATCTCCATATTAAAAGGAAATTAAGGTACAAGATAAGAAATAACTTTGACAAGGTTACGTTTATTGGTAGATTAGTCATTCAAATCAAAGCAGTATTACTCAGGTTCCACACTCTAAACTGTGAAGCCATGTTGCATCTGTACTACCTTTTCACTTCTGCTCTGAACTTGTACAAAAATGAAATTCTAAATAACCTAAGGAAAAAAATAAACAAATTGGTAAGTGGGCAGGAAAAAGAGATGTTGCAGTGTCTCAAAGTCTCTGAATGGGCTTTAAAAATAGGTTACCAAAAGTAAATTGTTAAAACATATGAGCAGGAATCATACACAGGTTTTATCAATTACTACTGTTGAGACGTATGGGGCAAAAGAAATGCATTATACCAGGACTTACTTATATTAGTTTTATTTCTCTTCAAAAGCCTCAGTTTTCTTTTGGAACCTTTTTATAAAAAAAAAAAAAAATCAGTGATTATCATCTCTTCAAGAACATAGTAAAGCTTTACTTCGAAGAGTATATATTTATATAGGAGCATTGTAGGGGGCCAACAAATTGCAAATCTATTCATAGCATCACCATAGTTTAAAACTACATAAGCCACTCTCAAAGACCAGAATCTTGACGACAATGAATAGGCAAAATCTTCCCAAACTAAACATGTACATATGACATCAGGGTGAGGAGGAGAAACTTTTAATGACTTTATCATTATACCTGTCAATGCCCTCCAGCCACATACCACTATAAACATATTTGTAATCAAAATTGGTTTAGTGAATCATACAAAAATGGAGACCTCACAAAAAGAAAATGAAGGTGTTAGAAAGGACTCACAGGTTTTGCGTTTGTGTTAGGTGATTTAGAACTGAGGTCAAGGAAAAGAGGCTTGTTCATGGATTCTATCTGGTCAGGAAGAAGCCGTTAATATATAACTACCTATCTACAATGAAGGAAGAATAGAACTTAGTTAAAGATATCATTGCTCAAAAAGCACCAGTCACTCACAATAGCTAGGATAGGGAGTTTCTTGGCATATTTGTGGTTTAGAAAATATTCTTGTTTCTGTTTGTGTTCAAACATGATTAAAGAGTGGTCTTGTTTTTATCTTGATCAATCACAGTCACAGAGTGGCTTGTCTGATGTTGGTTTTCCATGAAATGGTTTATGTTTGTCTCCATAGTCTGTAAGCACCAGGACTGCATCGGCAAAATGAAACCCTGGGAGCTGATAGTTCCAGATCAGCAACCAGATGTCAGGGACGGCAGGGATTCTCTCTTTACGAAGATGAAAGAGTCAAAAAGAATGGTGAACTCATTATTAAAAGAGAACTCCATACATTTCACTCTAAAACTTACTGAAACTAGTAATAAATAATAACATTAATCTGATTAATAGGTGTACATAGAATGATTTTCAACTCCCTAATCGTTAAAGAACTACAGAAGTCAGTAGTAAAAGGTGACAAAGCAATGATTTGTGTTTGGATTCATTCTGTTTTTCTTCTCTTCCCTGTTAATTCCCTCTGATATTCCTTGTTGTTTCTGCATGTTTCCTTACTCTGGGATAATTTTATTATTATCTACTATTATCTATTTTTGGAATTTCTCAAAATCTGTTCCTTCAATTGATCAAAGTTCAATGCTACTAAAAAGCCTCTGTCATCGTTTCTACAGAGATTTGCAAACTTCTATTGTATTTTTAAAATATCTATACAAATGTTTTCATTTTTTCTATGTATGGCCCTGCATACCTCCAACTGTAAACGTGTTTAAAATTATTTGGGTCAAACAAAAATTGTTCCACTCTTGTTTTTTTCTTTTCTTGACTCCCTCCCCCCTGAATGGCAATGAAAACCATCAAATTCTGTTCCTAGTTAGCACAAAGAATCCCCTGATTAGTCCCCAATATTAAATTATGCCACATGTATGCAGAAAAATGAATTCTTTTATTCTACTTCCTGACACCTCTCCGGAGTTCAGTAGCTCTGAAATTTTACCATTTATCCACTGAATATGAACAACAATATCAGAACTATCTCTTTAAGTACCATTTTTGTCAAATTTTTATTTTTAGTTTTTATTTTCCAAAGATAAGTATAAAATATCTATTTAAAAAATCCTGACTTGGGGGGCACCTGGGTGGTTCAGTTGGTTAAGCGTCTGACTCTTGATTTTGACTCAGGTCATGATCTCACAGTCATGAGATTGAGCCCAGTGTGAGGCTCTGTGCTGACAGCATGGAGCCTACCTGGGATTCTCTCTCTCCCTCTCTCTCTCCCTCTCCCTCAGTTGTGCAGGCATGTCAGTGTGCCTTCTCTCTCTCTCTCTTTCTCTCTCTCTCTCAAAATAAATAAACATTTTTTAATCTTGTTTTGGTTTCTTCCTCCAAACTTCACAACTTACCGTTATATTAAAATTTATAGTTACTTTATTGGCATGTGTGTGTGTGTGTGTGTGTGTGTGTGTGTGTGTAGACAGAGAGTTAATTACAAAGTTATTTTGTAAGTAAGTTCTTTGGTCTTGTTGCTTATATATTTTTTAAAAAATTGATTGAATTTCAATCATTATAGATTATCATCATAGCTTATGTACCTAAAGAATCAAATCATATCTATAACCTGAATTATCACTAGAGGAAGAAGCTGTCACTGTATTCCTTTGAAAATGAAGGCTGATTGTCATACATCAAAATGCAAACAAATTCCACTGAGAATAGGCTGTCACTAGGAAAGCAGGCAATTTAGGTGAATAGCTCTGTGTGTGTGTGGTGTGTGTGTGTGTGTGTGTGTGCTGCAGAGAAAGATAGAAGGGACCTGGCTAAACAATGATCTTACAGCACACATTCTGGAAATTCTGGAAAGTGACATTTAAAAAGTAAAACTTTATCCAATTTTACATTCTTCTATTTGTAGTTTTCAATTTGTTATTTCTGGAAGGAATTGAAAGTATTCAAATCTTCCTGTTTATTACTTTATGTAGTATATACTCAAAGAGAAAATGTTTAGAACTTCTGTGTCCAAAGTATCTCAGATTATCTGCAGTATATCTGGAATATTATCTCTGATATTTTAGAATCTTTGTACCTATAGCATACTACTAAATCTTTGGCATTCTTCTGACTCCAATATTATTTATCCTTGCTTTTTAAAATTATTTTTATTTTTTCATTGTATTAAATTATAAAATTTTAGGGCCAACAAAGATATAGAAACCATAACATAAACATAAAATAAGACCATATAGGCCATTGACATGTTGCAGAAAAAAAACATAAGGCTTTCAAGGTCAATACTCCCCCGGGCATCCATTTATAATAGTACTGAAACTAGTGTTGGTCCAATTCAGTGTTAGGTCACTATTCTATGCTTCTTATCTGGATTGCTGTTAATCAAGTATTTCTCAAAATTTAAACAGCTATGATATATTAAAAGTTTTACCAGTATAATGTTTCTTTCAAGGCTATATTTTTCCTTTTGTTTCTTATTTGAGAGGTGACAATATAAATGCTATTTTAAAGAAATATACAACTACTCGGGGCACCTGGGTGGCTCAGTCAGTTGAGTGTCTGACTTCGGCTCAGGTCATGATCTTGCAGTTTGTGAGTTGGAGCCCCACATCGGGCTCTGTGCTGACAGCTCAGAGCCTGGAGCCTGCTTCAGATTCTGTGTGTGTCTCTCTCTGTCTCTTCCCCACATGTGCTCTATCTCTCTCTGTCTCTCTCTCTTTCTCTCACTCTCGAAAACAAACATTAAAAAATAAATAAATAATAAAAGAGAGAAATATACAACTACTAAAACAACCTGAACATTAACAATAACCTCTTTGAGATAAATCCTAATATGGTATTTGTCTTTTATATTAGTATAATCCTTTAAAATATTTGACAAATTCCTTCCATCTACTTTTATTGATCTATCATGAGGTTCAAACTCACAAGCAGAAATATCCCATCTAGTGATGTGCAAACTGAAACATGGGCAAAGTATCCCCCAGTATCCATCTAAAATTATAGAACTCCATGTATTAATGATCAGTCTAGTTTTAAACTACCACTTACATATTTTTATGCTTGCATTTGTATATAACATATGCTTTTATAATAGCTCTCCTAAGTAAACAACTGGGCATATAAACATTCAATATTTTTGGCAAAGCACTTTACAACAGAATGAATATTTCTTAAGTAGAAACTGCTAGATTTCTAGTAGTCTTTCAATAATTTGGTTTAGTGAATTAGTTTTAATTATTTTATCACGATATTTAATTTCCATCTATTTTTCTTAACTTTAACCATAAACAGTCACCATTCTATGATATACAACAAATAATTTCGTTACTGCATCAGATCAGTGTGCCTTGGTTTTCCAAGTGGGTGCTTGTGGTCTCTAGGTATTCAATCTGTGAAATAAATTGTCCATCTGTTGTCCTAATCCATCTGTTACTTTGACTTCAGGCATTATGACTGTTTAAATTTCTCATAAAAATACATAATTTATTATTTTGGTTTGATACTTTAAAGTGCTCAACCAATCTATTCCCAAGCCTAGTTCTTATATATTTTGATTTAAAATGCTTTTCTAATGATAATATAATATTCAAGTCAGTTTACAATCAAGTGAACGTTATCTCAAGTAGCATAATCACATTTATAATACTGTTCCTTCACTTCACTGAATGACATATGCTACAGAATGTCTTGCCCCTTAGATTCACTCACTTTTCTGAATAACTTTTATTATACCAATCATTTCTTTTTTTACAAATCTCCTTTTTCTTGACTTATTCTATCGTCATGGACTTATGCTTCTATGTAGAATTACTAGTCCTCGGATTAAGTCATTAAAAGATGAATCTGTCATTTCTAAGGGTGAAAAAAATGTGACATTTGAATTAAAAAAAAGAAGCAGGTCAAATATAGGCCAAGGAAAAAGCCCATAGAAACATAGTCTTCAGCTTTTCCTTAAGACATTTGTCTGATAATAAAGTGAATGATTTCTCATTAAATCTAAGCCATTTAACATATTATTTTTGTGTTTGAAAATGACAGCACTTTTGCTACCAGTTTTGCACTTGGGAGTTTTTGCCTCTCTTATATGTGTTATTTTTGATTATTAATTAAATAGTTTCTGAAATAATTTACGGTTCATATAAAACCACCATCATTTTTCTGTGGCATATTGTCTCTTTGTGCATCACGTTGTATTATCTGGTCTTCCCATTACAATCCTACTTTCCATTTCTTGCCTCATTTCCCCTATTTCAGCTTTTCATAGTCCCCCTTGATAAGATATTCCAATTCCATCACCCATAAATTCAATACAATGCCTGTGCCCACCACAATTTGTGGTTTTAGAACAATTTTAAGAAGTCTTAGCACATCGTGTATTTTAGCATTGATACAACTTTTTGATCAATCAGACATATTAGGTTAATGTTAAACACACAGACATTACCTTCTATCTAAAATGATCCTCATTAGAAATTTCAGCCAAGAGCAGAGGCAGATTTATCATCAATCAAATAAAGCTTAAGCTCTTGGGTCTCTAACTATCATGGTGCTTTTCCAAGGTTTTGTGAGGGGCCCCAAATTTTATATTACTGATATATTTTTAAAGGGCCCCCAAAGTGTATAGGCTTCACGGATTACAAAATCTAGATCTTTCCCTGCCAAGAAAGTATAGTTAATGATGAGACCACCATATTGCTTCTAATATTTAGATCCCCACACCAGTCTTAAAATTATCTAGTCTGATAATCTTCCCTTACATTTTTGAACACAATGCTTGAAGTTTCAGGTCAGGCCTTAGACCTAGATATCTACTTTGGACCTAACTATGAGAAAAGAGATTTTTATTTTCTGTTTGCCAATTGCAATAGCTGCAATTGCGAATCCTAGCCTGATTTGCAAAACTGTATGGGCAGGGTGATGATATATTAAATGAGAATTAACAATACCAATTTTTTAAAAAAACTAGCATTGCAGCAACACAAATAGACAGGAATACATTTATTACTAGACAAGGTAAATTAGGAAAAGTTAGGTGATTGGTGAAAACATCCAATTAAAGAAAAAATACTATCGAAAAAACAGCTTTCTAGATTTTAAGGTTAAGCCTGAAGAAACAGAAGAATGAAAACTGAAAGGATAATTGTAAATAAAATTCTGTACATTATTTTAGATTTACCCTATTAGTATTTTAAAGGTGAAGAAGATTTTTACGTTTGCATTTCAACTCAAGGGGTAACAAATTTGTTGTACTATTAATTGAGGTCAGCATCTACCATAATCATTCATCTGAGAAAATCAAAGTTTTCATTAATTTTTTCATGTAAAAATATGTAAAAATGAAATGACTGAAGATAAAGGACTTATAAAGCAGCATAACGAAAAGACCAATGCTCATTCTAAAAGCAATGCAGTAAAAATCAGGTCTGATTGTAGGTTGTCAGTCTGAACTGCTAGGTCTCATTAAGATTTCCCTGAAGGGATAGAGCCTGCTACTTCCAGGTTTTCTCTCTCTGGGGGAGCCTGAAAGACAGGTGACAGAAAATCAGATCAAACAATCAAAATGTCAGAGGTGCCTGATTCTGCTGCTCTCATGCTGGGCACATAGTAGGCACTCAATAGGCTTTGGGATGATGGATTGGCCCAGTTATATTAAGTTAAACATTCAAAGAGCAAGGCCAGAATTAAGAATAAGCTTTAGCATAAAGACTTCCATTATAAGGATCTTCTAAAGATATTAAGGTTTTTGTCTTGTTTTGTTTTAAATCCAAGGCTTGTCTATATCTCAGCTTGTATATTCCAAATGCAGTTCCCTATTTTATGATTCTGAAGGACATGTGTCTTCAGCCTCTGCAAATGCTGATCAGCTCTTTGGGAATTTGTTTAATTCTTTAAATGTTTTACAGTACTGGGACATATTTCTGCTGTTATTTTAAACCATTTTCAGGATTTATTTATGAACTTCAGTTTCTTTTTCCATGAGTTCCAAAGCATTCTACTGTGCATGTGTGTGTGTGCATGTGAGTGTGTATGTGTGTGTGTGCATGTGTGTTTATAAGGATGTAAGTGTGAGAGCAAGAGATTGAGAGAAACAGGGATTTTTCAACAGCTGCTTTTAGAAATTTGTAGTATCATATATTTCAATTTATATGTTTTTATTGTAGCATATGATGGATTCAATAATAGCTAAAGATAAATAATAGTTGTTTCTAAAATCTCACAAGTTTAAAACTCTCACTATATCCATACTGGCCAAAAAATGAGATACAGAGAGGGTAAGGATGCTCATATTTAAAATGTGATGAATCTATCTTGTTATTGTTATCTTGTTAGTGTTGCTGTAAAGCTCGATGATACAACCAATAAAGAATGCAAAAATTTTTAGAATTTTTAATTACAATAGCTTCTTTTGTAAGAATCACTTATTTAGTTTTTTACCCCATTTAAAACATGAAAGAATAAACTTCTATTTCTTATCAAAAAAACAGACCTGATACTCTGAAAGACTGCCTAGAGTTAACAGTACTGCATAAATAGCTGAGAAACCCTTTTTAATTTCTGCACACATAAAAAATAGAAGTAAAATTGGAAAGTCTGGCAAGTTGTCACACACAGGACTAGCTTTCACTAGGGGGGCTCTGTAGAAAACAACATCAGGCATGGAGAATAAGAGATAAAGACTAGACCTCTTTCATTCCCCTCTTCCCCCACCACCCCCCCAAAGTAGTGAGTTTTATAGGAAACTACAAAAATCTGAGACCCCAATGGTCAATACCATCACTATCATTCTGTTCATATCAACTTTTCTGGAAAAAGTCAACCAGAGTAACAACTTATACAGCTGATGAGGATACAAATTACTATAATACTTTGGTAAAAGTTTGTAATTATCTATTAACTTGAAAATTCACATGCTTTTATTATTTAGTTCTTTTTCTGAATGTAAGAAGAACATTCACATATTCTTGTATAACTTTATGCTCTATCAAAATTCTTGAATATATACACCAACAAACACAAAGGAAATATTTATAGCTGTTATTTTATATAAATAGCAAAAAATTTGGAAATACAAATATTCATCAATCATATAATGGATTACTGAATTGTGATGTGTATATACAATAGAACACTTAAGCAATAGCTACAACAAAATAATAAAATTTAGCCAAATGTACAGCATGAGTGGATCTCAAAAATATTATATTGAATGAATGAATAGATCAAGTCACATAGGAATATATTTACCCATTATTATTTCATTCATATAAAAAAAAACAGATTAAGCCAAATATGTTATCTTTAGCAAAGGATTAGTTAATGCACAGTTTAGGATTGTGGTAACTTCTGGGGAATCGAGAATGGGATATTTTGTGGGACAGCACAGCAGATTTCTTAGGTCCTTCTAAACATTTTATTCATTATAGTGGAGGGTACTTAATTTGCTATATTTTATTTAAACTATACATATTTAAAAATTTTGTAGATGTGTGATGTCACAGTGAAAATAAACAAGTCAGTAAATCAAAAGATGATAAGTGAAAGGAATATAAAGAAAAGTAGGATAAAGGGATATTCCAATGGTTCTGAGTAGAAGGAGGCCTACAGTATATTTTGTACATTGTTGGGAAGTATATTAATGAAAGAAGAAACAAATAAATGAAGGAAATAGTAAAAAGGGGAAATATGACAATAAAAGAAAGAAAGGGTTGTAAATAAGGAAAATGGATTAGAAAAATATTAAATACAACAGTGGCTTTTATATAAACATGGTAGCTTGAATATGTCTTTGCATCCACTCTTCCTTAAAAGCCCATTGCATTGACATCAAGTATAAGCTCACAAAGACCAAATAGAGACGGAGGAGAGAAAACACAAAATATTGCAAGCCAAAGCCTAGACGCCTCTCTCTCTCTTTCTCTCTCTCTCTCTCTCTCTCTTTCTCCATAGATATATATAAAAAGATGAGAGAGAGCCATAAACGGAAAGAGAGATCCATTTATCTGTTTATCTATACAGTGAGAGAAATATTAAACATTAAATATAAAATTTTGAATATAAGTCCTAAGAAACAGCACAGAAAACATATTACAAAAGCAGTCAAGAAAAGAGAAAAACAAAAAATATATGAGGATCAATCTAAGCAGTCAAGCAGTCATCTGAGTAGTAGGAATTGCAAAGATAAAGAACATCTTTCCTCATGAAGGAAATTAGTCAACAAATTTTATTAGAAGAGAAAGACTAAATGTCCAGATTGAAAGGGCTACTGATTGTCAAAAAAAAAAAAAAAAGAAAAAAAAAAAAGAAAGAAAGTTTAAAATGCCCCCAAGACATATCATGAAATTTTAACTGTAGGGATAAAAAAGTATGCTCTTAACAACCTTCAGAAAAAAATACTAAAGGGTCACATATAAAAGTTAAAGAACTACAATGACATGAGATTTTTAACAATATCAGGATTGGAAGGTAGAAAGTTAAGAAATACCTTGAAAATGCTGAAGAGAAATAATTTTTTTACCTAAAATTTTATGTTCAGATCCATTAACATTCCTGTGGGAAGTAGACTAAATATGCTTTCATATCACAGTATCTTCACCTTTGTCTCCTATAGAATGTTTCTCATGAAGATGGAAGATAATATGGCTGTGAAAACAGAGAAAGTAAAGAAGGAAACTGTCATCCAACAAAGAGGAAAGATGAGAAGAATTTTCAGAATAATGACAGAGTGACTCTTAGGTGAGAACCAAGCCTGGAGAAGACAAGACCTGCCTGGAGCAGAATGCAGGAGGACTGCTGAACAATCAATGTAAATTTATCCTTCCAGCGAGTTGGAGGGCAAGTTGTTGATAGATATGAAGAAAACTAGGAAAGACAACTAAAAACAAATATAATCACAGTAGATTACATGTCTCAACCTGAATAATATTCACATAATCATTATAAATCATTTTTTAAAAATGCCGGCGAGTAAACTAGATTAATAAACTGGCAAAGATGGAAGAGAGTGGTATTTGTGTGTGAGGGGAGGTTAAAAGAAGGTTAGATTCTCCTATTTCACCTTAGGAAGCCTATAGACCTAAATGTAGGACTCTATAAAAACCTAATATTATAGTTACCAATATCTGGAGGGAGTGAGTAGGATGGAATATCAGGAAACAGAAGAATAAAGATTTTATTTCTTTAATTATTTAATGTTTTTATTCACTTTTGAGAGACAGAGAGAGACAGAGCATGAGCAGGGGAGGGACAGAGAGGGGGAGACACAGAATCTAAACAGGCTCCAGGCTCCGAGCTATCGGCACAGAGCCCTACGCAAGCCCAACCCATGAACTGTGAGATCATAAACCTAGCCGAAGTCAGATGCTTAACCGACTGAGTCACCCAGGTGCCCAAGAATATTATTTTTAGCAAAATAGTATAAGTTTATTGCTTCAGTAAACCAGAAATCAAAGCTGGGAATCAGTGATGCATAAAAAAAAAATAAAAAATAAACTGGTTTATTCATAAATCTCATAAAATTATTTGTTCTTTAAAAAGTTGTTTTGTATAAAACGTAGATAAAACCCAATTTAAGAGCACGATGACAAGAGAATGATAAGAGTATAAATACAAAAGGTAGTGGAAGGAGGATGTAAACTTCTATGTCTGTTTACAGACATAGACTAGTCTATGGATATTCCTCTTCCTTGGACTCTGCTGTTATTCTTTCCAATTTTTCATTTTCCTTTCCTGGATTCTCTTCCATATCCTTCTTTCCTGCTTATATATAATTTGGATTTTCCAACTCTCTTTTTGTCTTTTTAGTCATCTTGGCCTTGTTTTTTTCCTACTCTTCTAATATCATAGGGTTTTAGTTTTATTTTTATTATTAAAAATTTTTTTTAATGTTTATTTTGAGACAGACACGGAGAATGAGTGGCGGTGGGGCAGAGAGAGAGAGAGGGAGACAGAGAATCCGAAGCAGGTTCCAGGCTCTGAGTTAATAGCACATAGCCTGATGCAGGGCTGAAACCAACTAACTGTGAGATTGGGACCTGAGCTGAAGTCGGATGCTTAACCAACTGAGCCACCCAGGCGCGCCAATTTTTATTATTTTAATTTAATTTTCTTTACTTTAAAATTTTTTTTTTAATGTTTAATTACTTTTGAGAGACAGTGTGTGTGTTCAAGTGTGGAGGAGGGGCACAGAGAAAGGGGGACAGAATAGAGCTGGATATGCAGGGCTCAAAACTTATGAGAGCCATGAGATCATGACCTGAGTTGAAGTCAGATGCTCAACTGACTGAACCACCCAGAAGCCCCATAGGCTTTTATTTAAAAACAAACAAATAAACAAAGAAAAAAACATGAAACATATTTCAATAGCTCTCCCAAAATATTTTAATATTTGGACATGCCTCTTTCATTAACATGGGTTCAGTGGTCCTCAATGGATTCAGAGTAAGTTTAATATGAGAAAGGTTATTAAAATCACCAGGGAAAATTTTCAAATTATATTTGCCCTTAGCTTCTCATTTGGATAAGATTCCTTAGAGTCCTATAATTTGAAAACTATCTACAGATAGTTCTAATAGAGTTTTAGAGAATGTCTCAATATGGACTATTTTAGGTTTCATCCTTTTGTTAAACTTTATGTTCAAATTATCAAATGCTCTTGGCAGCATGACTGAGAATCCCTTGGATAGCAGGGACTAAAATGTTCCTCAGTCAGTAGCCCAATAATGGGATCTATAAGTTCTTTCTATTATTGAAACACATAACTTACATCTTAACCGGGGATTTGAATAATTTACTTCACAGAAAGTCATTTAGGTAGCTATCTTTTTGTGCAATGACATAGCTGATTTATCATACACACTTTCATCCATAACAATATGTTTAAAATAAAAATAATTAATAATTTTAACAATATAGGCCAACATTCTAACTTGACTGATACAAATCAAATAAAATGAAAGGTAATACTAAATCATAATGAAAGTACATTTATTTTCAATAAAATATGTAATCTGAAAGAAACAATACACTCACACTGTTCTTCACTGCTTTCCAATATGCCCTATATTTTCAAAACCTGATTTTCTGCACATAAGGATTATCATGTAAAATGTTATCTTCACTTGCCATTGGACAAGTTCATATACATATGTCAAGACCCCTGTCTGCATAAAGGCCTTCCCAATTCCAGATGTATTTAGTTTTTCCCCACCTTTTATAATTACAGCACACTTTAAACTTTTTATAAAAAGTATAACTTTTTAAAAGCTTGAAACCTAGTCTGCTATAAGCCTTTTGAGGATGATGACCTTATTTTGTGCTTTTTTTTTGTATCTCTGGAATTTGGAAAATCAATAGATTATATTTTTTACATTTTATGAAGACATTTTGTGGATAGATGAAATTAGTCAGAATAGTACTATGAACCCTCATATTATACACATGACTCAGAATCACCAGCTCTTATAAGTATACATTTCAGTATGTATCTCTAAACGACAAGATCAGAATACCATTTGCACCCCCAAAACACATTTACAATAATTCCTAAATATCATGAAAAATCAAATTAGTATCCAAATGTCCTCAATTGTCTTTTTGTTATGCACACAGAGAAGTGGTGAGCATGAGCAAGCTTACACCACCCTGTGAGCACCTATTTTTGTATTTTCAATAATTTTGTGAGCCCAGTGTTAAATTCAGTCATAATTAAAAATTAAATTATAGAACCATACTATTAAATAAATCATATTAAATTTTTAAGGTAAGAAATGCTAAAAACCTCCTCACTTTCTAATTATTTTACTACCTTTTTCTAATGCCTATAATCTTGAGATTATTTAAATCTATTGTATCTGTATGGTGGAAGTACTCTATACTATTGTACAACAGTTAATCTTTTCTCAAGTCTAACTTCAGTGATGCCATGTTAGTAGTCTGAAATCAACCATAGTGAAAATACATGTCTTCCTGTTCCTAGCTGTGTGCATTTAAAAATCAAGAAACAATGAACTGTTCAACCCTAATGAGAAACTCTACTGCCAAGGTTGAGATTTGTAATAATGGTTCATTAAAAAATAAAAGCTCCTTGGAAAAATATCTGATTCCAGATCTGGAGTAGAGTATGTGTAGGATGAACCTGAAGTATCTTAGACAAAGTAACATAGAAGCTATAATTACTAGTGGGCTCATATTAAATGAAACAAAACAAACTTTAACAGACTACTTCAGTCAGAGATGGGACAACATGAGCATCAAAAAGAATAACTGCAATAGATCAAAAGACATCAAATATGCTAATATACTCGGATTAATAATTATAGTAAAAATACATATTTATCACCTTTATTACATGGTTGGTAATCAATTGTTATTCTAAATGATTGATAAATATAAGAACAATCCAATGATTCACTCTGCATTTCCTATGTGAACTATACTTCGTGATACCTAGAATAGTATAAAGAATTCCAGATAGTGAATGAGAAAGATGGGATAGAATTAAAACATCACCATTTTTCCATCCTTAAAGAAATAATGGAAGGAGATAATCATCACTGATGGCAGCTAAAGCACTTAGGTGAAAGGCTAACAGTGAATTTTAGATGGATGGATCAAATTGAGAGCATCTAGACACACTGATCAAAATTCACCTCACAAAAAGAGAGATGGTCAGACATCACGTGTCTCTCATAAAGATGCTCGGAGAAGACAGAACACCTCTCCGTTATCCTTGTCAAACTGTACAGTATTAAAGATGTGTAAATCAGGGCACCTGAGTGGCTCAGTCAGTTCAGCACCTGACTTCAGCTCAGGTCATGATCTCATGGTTCGTGAGTTTGAGCCCCATATCCAGCTCCAGCTCCGTGTGGACCGCTCAGAGCCTGGAGCCTGCTTCTGATTCTGTGTCTCTGTCTCTCTGCCCTCCCCTGCTCATACTCCTCTCTCTTTCTCTCTCTCTCTCTCAAAAGTAAATAAACATTAATTTTTTTAAAAAAAGATGTATAAATGGATGTGAGAATAACTATATAAAATTTGAAAAATTATTGTCTAAAATTTAATAAAATCACATTTTTCACTTGAAGAGGAACAGTTAGGACATTTCATAATGCTAAAACATTTTTTTAAATATATTTCTTTAGAAAGTCATTTTTTCTAAGTGACTGTCATGGCAGTAGTGAAAAATTTTAAAGCTCATGGTATAGTTTCAACATTTTGAAAATTATCTCCTTGTTGTTAAATAACTCTGAAAACTCTTTGGCAATGAGGCTTATTAATTGATTATAAATTATACTTTAAAACCTTTGCACAGAAAATGCATGATAATTGTTAATATCTGACTTGCTATGTTATAATCTTATTAATTTATATTTATTATGTCAACATGAAAAATGTATTTTAAAGATATAAAACATATTCAATCTATGAAAGATCCAAACTTAAGATAAAAATAGTAAATAAAACTCTGCTAAAGATATAATTAATCATTATCTGTCTCCTTTTTTCCCTCATGCACACATGTGGATGCACCAATGTGTACCCACTATATCTACCTACCCATCTGTCTATCCATCTATCTATGTAACTAACTTTCCTTTGGTTAAAAGATCAAATAGATTTTGCTTTTGAATTTTATTGAATCTCACAAAGTTATATTTTACAAATTTAATTATTTCTTACATGTGAACACAATAACAAATTTAATTTCCATACAGTCATATGTATATATTATTAGGATCTGCAAAAAAATAATTCATTGGTCAACCCAGTTGTTCACTTAGTAATTGACATTGCAAACCTTGTAAAACTCTACTTGGTAAATGGCTGCATTTCCTGTATGTGGTAGAAAATAGCTGGCTAGCAGAATTAACTTGTTGCCTACTTGAGGCAGTTCTTTTTGGTCTGTAAAGAGATGGGAGGAATAAACTACATGAATGAAAGGAATTAATGACAGCATTACCAGTCAATATGAGGATATCCCCCAGCATCCCTGGCATGGTAAATCATTAAATAAAAAATATATAGCGCTTGTCATAGCAAGGCTAATGGTGCAGGTCTTTATAAAGAAGAAGCTGCCTTACGTGGTGGTATTTATACAGTCTGTACCTAGAGTGTTCAGTTTTTCTTTTAGAATGCATTGATTAGCTAGAAATGCCTTGATTGAAGGAAAGGAGACTTTAACCTTCATAATGAATAGGCCTCACATTGCTGCTCTAATGTTCTAAGTCCTCGGTTTATCTTTGTTTCTAGCAGTGTGACTCTAAATCAAGATTAAAAAGCAACTCAACATGAGGTAAAATAAAAAGAAGGTCATTTAATCACCCTGTTAGCTTCAAATGATTATTGATTCTTGGAGGCGATGTCTAATTCTGCCAGAAAATCCATTTCAGTAATGATTACTGCCTCAGTTTTATCTATGATACTGGAGGTTATTAAAAGAGGGAATCTCAAGGGAAGTATACAACTTTAGGCCATTAATATCATATTTAATATTTTTATCACAACACAGTTTTTAGCTCTGCCCTTTAACCTACAGTAGAATCAGAGTAGTCATTCAGAAATATATGACTCACTGCAATTCTAATTATTACATGTATATAGTCCTTTGGGAAACAGAAGCACGTTGAAACCATGATGGATAAATATCAAACAATGCGGGGCATATTGAACATCTATTGTTTCTTATTACCACAAATACACAGCACTCAAGTATTATGCCTACAAATATGAAATTATTGCTTTTTGTTCACTCAAATTATTTTAGAGTCATGCCTGAAATGCTATTAGAATCACAGATTTGTTAAATATAGTGAATAGAATTTTCCAAACACAGTTCAAAAAGATAAGTACAGATGATATATGTGTCTCTAACACAGATAAATAAAGCTAGGATGATGCTTTATATACGGTTTGTTAAGGGTGATGTGCCACCAGATCAGAGATTTGCTTCTCTGAGCATGTCTGTATATTTGTAGTTGTTTAGTGAAATTTAATGGAATAAGGGAGGAGGATATACATGCTGCCTAATCTAAAGAGTGACGTCTCAAGTCTGAACTGATTATTTAAACTTCTACTGAACTGTAACCAAGAATAGACCTAATAAGTGTCAGGAACCTCATGTAATGAGAATGGAGAAAAGAGAGAGATTTGAGAGTGGAATTGTTACACATTTGGTAGCAAGCAAATGTTGAACATAAGGTAAACAGAGTAATCTGAGACGACTGCGTATTTATGGAATAAGCAACTGGATGATATCTCAATAAGGTGAAATATAAGAGGAGGAGTAATTAGTAGAGAAAATTATGAGCTCAGTTTTGAAGGAAATGAATATGAATTAGAAGTTTTTATCTATGAAGTCATCAAAAATATAACTCTCATATTCACAAAATAGGCACAGCATGGAACTAAAAATTTGTGAATCTCAGTTTACAAACTGGCTGCTGAGGGAAAAGTAATCAACAGATAAAAGGGTAGTATGGAAGTTGTTTTTGAGTTGTGTACTTTTTTTGAGTCATCCTTAAGCTACAAAATATCAAAGTTTGTTAAATCAGAGTTTAATCCCATTATACCAAATATGGGGCCCTTCCATTATAATTATAAGAACAGATAAACATCATAAAATAAAATAAGAAAAGTTAATTTATATTATCATGTTACCAAATATAGGTGTTTCTACACTAATTTGCAGACTAGAAAACAGTCATATGCAAAAGGTGCTACCAAATGTTGCTATTAAGTGTATATTCACTCGATTTGTATAACTGGATTTCATGATGGTTACACTCTAGTCAGAAGAGACAGATCCATAACAAAAGTAAGTAAGTAAAATATTATGTAAACAGTGTTAATCTGCAATGAAAAAAGCAGGAAGGTGAGGCTATATGGATGTAGCCTTTAAATATAAATAGTCCACTTTAAATATAATGAGCAGGGACAACTGCGCTGAGAATGGAATCTTTGAAATAGGAACATTTTGTTATCATGTTAATAACAAAATGATGGGGCGCTTGGGTGGCTCTTTCAGTTAAACATCCCACCTCGGTTCAGGTCATGATCTTCATGATCCATGAGTTCAAGCCCCGAGCCCCATGTTGGGCTCTGTGCTGACAGCTCAGAGCCTGGAGCCTGCTTGGGATTCTGTGTCTCCCTCTCTCTCTGCCCCTTCCCTGCTTGCGCTCTGTCTCTCCCTCTCTCTCAAAACTAAATAAACATAAAAAAAAGTTTTTTAATGAAATGGCAGTCTAGATAGATCAAATTTATCCAAGTTATAAATCAATGAAATCCTGCTGAATGATAGGCATGTCTATACACAAACTTCAAATTTCAAATGCAAACTTGCATTTTTCTACTGTAATTACAGAAAAGACATTCTGAAAAATTATGCATGTATTTATGGATGCATGTGTACGTATACATAGCCCTATATTTATATCTATATCTATATATATATACACGTTATTTTATTTTAATCTTCAGTGTTTGTTTTCTTTTCCTGAACAGACACTGAGAAGATAAATTGGCGAAACGCTAGCAATACTGACAAAGAAAATAAAAGAGAAGATACAAATTGCCAATATTAGAGTTGAAATGGGAACTATCACTAGAGATGCGGTAAACCTCAATAAGATAACAAGATAATACTCTAAACAATTTTATAAACATTACTTTGAAAACTTAGATCAAATGAACCAATTCCTCAAAAATACAAACTACTACAACTCTCACAATGTGAAACAGAATTGAATAGCTCTAGAATTAACAAGGAACTTGAATTCATAATCTTAAAACTCCCTGAAAGAAATTATCAAGCCCAGATGGTTTCACTGGCAAATTCTACCAAAATTAAAGTCAGAAGTAACACCAATTCTACACAATCTCTTACATAAAATATACAAAAATACGATATAAAATATATAAATATATATAAGTGGATCATAAACATAAAAGTAAAATGTAAAACTATGAAATTTTTAGAAAGAAACACAGTAGAAATTCTGGATCTAGACCTAGGCAAAGCATATTTAAATTTGTCATAAAAAGACAACCTTTAAACATTTTCAAAAATTATAAATTGGACTTTAACAAAATTTAAAACTTTGTTCTCTAACAGATCCTATTAAAAGTGAAAAATAACCTACACTCTGGGAAAAATATTTTCCAATCACATGATAAAGAACTTATATCTAGAAGATTTAAAGTATTCTCAAAACATAACTGAAAAGAAAAACAACAGCAATCAAAATAGCACATGCAAAAGAAACATGAGCAAACATTTCACCAAAGAAGAGATACAGATGGCAAATAAACACATGAAAAGATCAACACCTTTAACCATTAGAGAAATGCAAAATCAAGTCATAGTGATATATCACTAGACACCCACCTGAATGACTATTAAAAAAAGTGACAATTCCAAGTGCTGGTAATGTTGCAGAAAAACTGGACCACTCATACCTCATTGGTGTAAATGTAAAATGGTAAAGCCACTTTGGAAAAACTGTCAAAGTTTCCTATAACACTATATATGTAACCACCATAAGATCCAACAATTATACACTTGGACATTTATCCCAAATAAATAAAAAGTTATGATAACACAAATATCCTATAGATAAATGTCCATATCCGTTTTTAAAATTTTTTTTTAACATTTATTTATTTTTGAGAGTCAGAGAGAGACAGAGCATGAGCAGGGGAGGGGCAGAGAGAGAGGAGACACAGAATCCGAAGCAGGCTCCAGGCTCTGAGCTGTCAGCACAGAGCCTGGCGTGGGGCTCGAACTCACTGACCGCGAGATCATGACCTGAGCCGAAGTCAGACACTTAACCAACTGAGCCACGTAGTCACCCCTGTCCATATCCATTTTATTTAAAATAGTGAACACCTGAAAAAACCCAAGTGTTCTTAATGACATGAATGGTTAAACTAATTGTGGTGCATTCATACCATGGACTACTACTCTGCAATAAAATGGATCAAAATACTGATAAACATAAAAACCTAGAAGAATATCCAAGAAATAATTTTGAATGAAAAAGGTAAACACAAAAGGTACTGCTATCTTTATAAAACTCTTTTCAAATGACAAAATAATAGAAATGAAGAATGATTTTTGGTTCTAGGATTTAAGATGGGGTGGGGTATGAGGGAAGTGGGTATGGTTATGGGTAACATGATCTTCATTCATTTGTGCATTTCAAATGGATTAATTCCTAAAAGTTGTTAAATTTGGCTAGAATGTCAATTTGAAAATTGTTACAAAAATTTAAAATAATTTCAGGTTATAAAATTGTGAGAGAGAGTAAATTTTTTCTATATACTCTACATTATTTGTGCACAAAATGAATTTAAAACATTCCATGAGTGGGAGAATATTTTCTAGGTTGTGTTCTGGCATGGATAGCTATAAATAAATCAATTTAGAATCCACAGCTTGCATATTGTATCTCCTAAAATTTAAGACACCATTTTAAGAGTTCTGAAGAGAGTACAAGCAAGTCCCTGGATGAATGTGAGGCAGTCTTGTAAACTGCCTGAAATTTGAAATCATTTTTTTTCAAAAAAAAATATTTAATGTTTATTTTTGAGAGAGAGGGAGAGGAAGAGAGAGAGAGAAAGAGTAGGAGAGAGGGAGACACAGAATCCGAAGCAGGCTCCAGGCTCTGAGCTGTCAGCACAGAGCCTGACGCAGGCCTCAAACTCACAAAATGTGAGATCATGACCTGAACCGAAGTCCGATGCTTAACCAACTGAACCACCCAGGTGCCCCTGAAATTGTTTCTTAAATCCCACAGCAATCCAATGGAAAAGGATGAAAAACCTACTGGCTCAGGGTGCTTAAGCATACAACCTGAATGATCAGTGGTTGATCATTAATCTATGCTGACCTAGGGGTGAACTCTAGGAAATAAGCTTAAAATGAAAACAAGGGGGTGTGCCATGGTGGCTTAGTCAGTTGATTGTTGGACTCTTGATCTCAGCTCAGGTAATGATCTCACAGGTTGTAGGATTGACACCCATATCAGGGTCTGTGCTGACAGTGCAGAGCCTGCTTCAGATTCTCTCTCTCCCTTTCTCTCTGACCTTCCCCTGCTGATGTGTGCATTCTCTCTCTCTCTCTCTCTCTCTCTCTCTCTCTCTCTCTCAAAATAAATAAACTTCAAAAAAAGTGAAAATAAATTGAGCATGGGCACTGGAGGCTTAATGCCATGGGAAAAACAGATTTAACAGAATCAACCCAGCAAATGCACTGAAAAAATAAACAAATGAACAACAACAAAAAAAAAGTAATAACAATAAGCCCGGAGGAGTGAGGAAAAGAATCCTGAGTTGATATAATATATTATATAAATTTTTCAGTTTGCAACAAAATATTATATGACATGTAAAGAAAGGGGAAAGTGTGACCCATACCTTGGAAAGGAGCAGGCAACAGAAAATGCCTTTGAGTAGTTCAGATGTTTTTAACCTAACAGACAAAGATTTCAAAGCAGTCATTATATGCAGTTATAGAACCAAAAGAAACAATTTTTAAATAATTAAAGTCTCATCAAATACAGAATATCAAAAGAGATAGAAATTATGAAAGAAACACAAATGGAAATTCCGGATTTAAAAATTTACAATAAATGAAATGAAACTCTCACCCAGGACTCAATAGGAGATGTGAGCTAGCAAAGGAAAGTCAATAATCAATGACCTTGAAGACAGATCAATAAAATTTACACAATTTGAAAAAAAGAGAATGAAGAAGATTGAGCGGAGCTTAAGAGAAACGTGGTACACCATTATGTGCATCAATACTTAACAGTATTAACATCAATTACTTAACAGTAATACCAGAAAAAGGAGAGAAAGAAAAGAGAAGAAAAAATAAAGAAATAATAACTGAAAACTTCCCAAATTTGCCACCAAAAAAATTAATCTATAACATCCAAGAAGGTCAAAAAACTTGAAGCATGAGAGAAAAAATATCCATAAACATAAATATCATAATTAAATTGTTGAAAACTAAAGAAATAGAGAACACCTTGGAAGGAAAAAAAACTTACTAAACCAAACAGAACCACAGTAATATTAAAGGCTACTTCTCATAACTTCTTATTTTTTCTGATAACATAACGTGGGAACGTAAACTCATACAGTCACTTTGTAAAATAGCTTGGCAGTTTCTCAAATTTTTAAAAATAAAATTACCCTATGACCCAGGAATTCAATCGCAGGTATCTACCTAAGAGAAATAAAAACAAATGTATGTACAAAAGGCCTGTACATAGTCAGGTAGCATAATTCATAATAGCTCAAGAATGGAGATAACCTAACTATTTATCAAAAGATGAATGGACAAACAAAACACTATATACCATATAATAGTATTTTATTCAAAAATAAAAAAGAACAAAAGTACTGATATATACTACAATGTGGATAAACCTCTAGACCATTATGCTAAGTGAAAAGTGCCAGACACAAAAGAATACATATACATATTGTATGATTTCATATATATGAAATATGTACATAGGCAATTGTATGGAAACAGCAAGTACATCAGTATTTGCCTAGGGCCAGTGGAAAGGGAAGGGAATGGCTTTTAGTGGATATCAGGTTCATTTTCTGGGTGCTGGAAATGTTTTAAAATTAGACAATGTTGATGGTTCCGTAACTTTGTAAATATATTAAAAAGCACTGAATTTTGAAAACTTAATCCTGAAAATGATAGTTTTTATGATACGAATATTATTCTTCAATAAAACTGTCTTTAAAAAGTTAAAAAATCAGTTTAAAAAAATGTAGAGGAAATGATCTAAAGACTAAATGCATATGAAAGACTAATTAAGATAGGGACTGTGTATTGATCTTTAGATTTAACAATCTACTCTTTATCTTTGTAGTGAAAATTCAGAATGACATATGACTATGTTAAGTCTTTTTTGTTTGTTTGTTTTTCATTTATCACATTTGTTTCCATAAGTATACCCTTTGAATCTGGAGGCTTATGCTTTTAAGCACTAAGAAAATCTTCATTATCTGTTTCATAATATTTTCTGCTTTTTAGTCTATGGGCTTTCTCACTTGAGAGTTGGACACTCTTTGTTCTTGCTCCAAACATGTAATATTTGATCTTATTTAGTCTATCTTTGTGCTTTTAGTATTATTGAGTTTTAGTTTCATTTCTGTATAAATTTCAAGAGATTTATCTTGTTTTCTTTTTCTTTCTTAACTAAAGGACCCTAATCTTATTATGAATGAAATAACTTCTTTCATTTTTTTTTTTTAGTATACAAATAAGAAATTTCTAAGCATAATTATACTTTGAGCTTTATTTTTCTATTTTTTTTTCTGGGACCATTTTGTTTTGTTTTGTTTTTTGGGTTTTTTCCTTTTTTGTATTTTCCATAAATGCCTTGTGAACTATGACTACGCACTCACATTTAAGAGGAAGACTCCAAAAATCTAGCTGGGAGTGCTGTATCCATAGGCTTATTTTCTTTAATGGTAGACTTTAAGTTGATTCTCAGAGAAACTGTTATCCTGGAAACCAAATTGCCAAATATGGTAGCCATATCTCTGGGGTCTTTTAATCCATCTGATATTGGTAGGGAGAGCTATCTGGTTGGAAGTTAAAGGTGGTGAGGTTTCATCTATTTTCCATCCATATCCCCAGACTTTACTAATCTGGTTTCTGTCACTAATTCTAGAATTTAAAATGAAATCATAAAGCATGTGTTTTTTATTCATTCATTTTTGATCTTTCATTTATCATAATTATTTTGAAATTCACTCATGTTATATAGCATACATGAATAACTTACTCTTTTTTATTGCCGTATCAATAATTTATTCATTTTATTTGTCCATTATACAGGTGGGCCAGAAATTGCTAACTCCTTCACCTGTTGATGGCATTTGGTTTTTCTCCAGTCTGGCTCTTACAAATACAGTTGCTATGAATATCACATACAAGTCATTGTAGGAGCATATGCTGTCTTTTCTCTTGGGTAAATAGCTAGAAGTGGAGTGGCTGGGTCATATGGTAGGTGTATGTTTTTCAACGCGGTTGTATCATTTTACAGTTTCACTAGAAGTATATGAGAGTTCTAGTTCGTCTACATACTTGCCAACATTTTGTATATAGTCAGTCTTTTTAATTCTGCCATTCTAATAGGTGTGCAGTTGTATTTTATCAACGTTTAATTTGCAATTTTCTAATCACTAATGATGTTTAGCATCTTTTCATGTAAATATTTATCTTCTGTATATCTCCATTGGTGAAGTGTCTATTCAAATATT
This sequence comes from Panthera uncia, assembly GCF_023721935.1. Taxonomy (NCBI): domain Eukaryota; kingdom Metazoa; phylum Chordata; class Mammalia; order Carnivora; family Felidae; genus Panthera; species Panthera uncia. The sequence continues at coordinate 54,948,799 of NW_026057580.1, read as the reverse complement.
TTGCTCATTTTTAAAAATGGTTTGACTATTTTCCTGCTATTGAGTTTAAAAAATTCATTATATATTCTGGATTCAAGTCATTTATCAGATACATAATTTGTAAATATTTCCCTCCCATTTTTGTAGCTTATCTTTCCAGTCTCTTAACAATGTTGTTTATGAGCAATAGTTTTTCATTTTAATGAGTCTCAATTTTTCAATTGGTCCTTTAATGAATTGTATGTTTTGTGTTTTATCTAAGAAATCTCATACTCTGTCATTTTTTTAATTTTATTTTTTGTATTTTGCATCAAAAAATGCAAAGGGCTTGGGATTTTACCCTACTTGTGAACTAACAAGTTAGTCAGCCATAGGCTTGCTACGACAAAAGAGTACTTGGTCAGGAACAAAGGACTTTATTATACTTGGCACAGAAAGAAGAAAGACCTTCATTTCCTTTTGCCGTCCAAACTCTGTTTTGGATTGGACGTGGAGATGAGCTCAGTGGAATACTAGACACGGTGGGCTTGTGCAGCTGAGAAACCTCAACCCTGGGAACTCTAATTTTTTTTTAAAGTCTCTCTTCATGTTCCCCTCCTTTTTCTATAGCCTGGAAATTCTCTCCAGGGAATAAGCTTGTATAATCATTGGGTTACACTTATTTGTTTCCTGTGTCTCAAGATCAATGTCTTTCAGTTTCTGAAATGCAATGACTTGAAATTTGTTGTTTAATATATTCTTTTGGCTTTTGATATTTTTTTTTTCTGATTTTCTATCTTGGCCCAAAGTGTAGAGGGCTCTTTTATAGATGGTGAAGATTGTGGTACATATTCAAAGTGAGATCCAACAGCATGTGTGTGTGGTTGTGGGTGTGGGTGTGGGTGTGAGATGTTAAGCAGCCATCCCAATTTGCCTAGGAACAAGGGGTTTCTTGAGATGTAGAAATTTTAATGCAAAACCCAGAATTGTCACAGACAAACTGGAAGAGTTGGTCATTCCACTGTGTGTGTGTGTGTGTGTGTGTGTGTGTGTGTGGGTGGGTGTGAGAGAGAGAGAGAGAGACAGAGACAGAGACAGAGACAGAGTCAGCTACTTTTAGTGAGTCCCATTAAGATGAATGCTGTATGTATACATGACTTTTGTGAACTGGAATTTTTAAGAAACTTGTTGATATGACTTTCTGTGCCTTTATTTAATTCAATCAAATTTAACAAATATGTAGTAAGTAGAGTGGTAACATTGGTACTTTCATGTCTTCTCCTCACAGCCTTGACATTTAAATGAGCTGCAATAAATTGAAAAAAAAAGCTTCTTTGACCTGTCTAATTCATACAGACTCTTCTTAAATGATGGTAAAACAAGCTTTGCTGTGTCATAAATTTAGTCAAATTCATTATCTGTAACCAAGGTGATCAAAGGACTCAAGACTTTAATCTAAATTTAATCATTTACTTGAGAATTTAATTATTGTTAGAAAGTATAATAATCACAGATGCAAAAATATAAAATAGCTATCTTATTTTTTAAGTTTTATCTGACAGAAGTAGAATCTTATGAGACTAAGTAAGAGATGTGTTAGATCCGATTTAAAGTGATCATTGCACAAGAGTCCATAATTTATAGAAAATATGAAATACTATTCTCTATTTTTAAGGTAAATGTCATGCTCATGATTAATCAGAACAGTATTTGTGTGTTCATGTCAGATCCTATTGGACTTTACATTTCCAGTATATTTTATAAAAATTGTTATTGACCCTGTAGAGGAAAAAAAAGGATCTCAGCTAACAAATTGAATGCATAAGATCCATTAATGCTAACCGAAACTATGGTATATGATTAAGTGGAACAATTATCAAGTATCTGACTCAAAGCTGGCAAATCATTTCACATTGTCAGTTAAGTCACTGTCAGCCTTACCTTCTCTTAATCCTTGTCTAGCTCAGTTTTAAGCTGTTGATCCATTGCAGTGATGAGACATTTCATACTTTATTAAAATTTCCACTAACACCCTAGATATTTAATCTCCCTTGTTTTGGTAGAAATCCACTTCTTAAATGTTAATAAGGACTGCCATATACTGGAATTCTCAAAAAACACGATTTGCCAAAATGTATTATTTCTTCATATTCTCTTTCATTTAAATGCCAAATCTTTCACAATTCTACCTACCCCATTTAGAAAAAAGATATACTATGACAATTATTTCAGGGTGTTTTTTTTTGCAAACGTTCCACAATTTAAGATTATTGAAAATTTTTTCATCTTCTTAACTTACTAAATCTATTAAATGTTATGGAGGATTTTTTAAAAGGAAGGAAATACATCTCAACTATTAAACATTCCTGCAATATTCCCATCCCATTTGGTGAAATCTTAAAATGAAAAAAGAAGTTAAAGATGCTTGAGGGGGAAAGAGGGGACAGAACAAGAGAACACATACAGTGGAATATGATAGACTAACCCCCTCCAATGTACCAAAGAGGAATTAAGTTTAATAACACCAAATATTTATGCAATATTATTTTACATTATAGTTAATGACTTGTTTAGAGAAGGAGGCAGTGGCAACTAGAATGATGTGCATGTATCTAACTCAGCAAAGTTTATCTTCTATATCTAGGGAAACCACTATTGCACCTGTATTCATCTGTCTGACACACAGGTGTTACAGTCTGTATTTACAAGGCTGTCTGCCAGCCTGAAGACCCTTTGTTGTGAAGGGTGTAAGCCATTGTGATTATAGGCACATAAAATTGAAAGAAAGCTGTTTCCTAATCCCCCTCACTTCCATCTGTTTGGTTCCTACTTCTCAGGTGTAATTCAGACAGGCAGATGTGCAATCTGGGAATCCATCCAAATTCACTTTATTTACTTCCTTTTTAAGGAAAGGGGAGCATCAATATTGTCTTCAGAAAACAATTCTATTTCTACCAGTGTTCTCTCCAGTCTGTTGTTATATTTTATTCTCTGGTCGTAATGTGGAAGAACTGTAGTTCCTGAGACTTTGACATTGATCCTTTGTTTCTTCTGACTCTTGTCACATCAGACTGGCAGCAGTCTCTAGCATTACCTTCAGAGGAACTTCTTCCATTATTGCAGGTCTCTGACTGATGGCAAAGGGCTATAGGAAACCTACATAAAATTCCCTATCATATGCCTCTTCTGCTAACCTAAGTGTGAAGGTATCCAAATTCTCTGTATAACTGACAAAATGGTAAGGATTATGGCTCCTTTATTTATTATTATTATTTTTTAATATTTATTTATTTTTGAGAGAGACAGAGACAGAATGCAAGTGGGTTGGGGCAGAGAGAGAGGGAGGCACAGAATCTGAAGCAGGCTCCAGGCTCCAAGCTGTCAGCACAGAGCCTGATGTGAACTCACAAGCTGTGAGATCATGACCTGAGCTGAAGTCAGACACTCAACCGACTGAGCCACCCAGGCACCCCTAGGATTATGGCTCCTTTAGTAAACAGATGCAACTGAATATACACAATACTTGGAAAACAGAATAGGCAATCATTAAAATCCTCATGATGAGGGTGATAAGAGTAGATACAGATTAACTGTTTAATTACTTATTGTAACTGAAGACCTATAGTACTAGTCAAAAGAGGCAAGGTTATGCTATGGTAACTAAACTATGACATCCTGGCTACTCAAAAAGACAAACGCTTCAGCTCACAATGATGCATCTGTCCTTACAATGAACTGGTCAGAACAATCATATGACCTCATTTAGCAGCAAGATGGAAATAAAAGTGTAATTCTCATGAAAGGAGAGGTGAACCAAATATGCACAGATGCTAACAGTCTTCACCACTGACTACATTATTGACTATTAATCTATAAGTTGATTATTTTTTTCTGTTCTCTGTTGTTTGCCATTAGTCATGGATCCTACGAAGCAAAAAATAAAAATAAAAAAGTTCATGTTGTTCTTATTTCTTTATATATACTCCTTTAAAATTAGATGTGCTTTCCTAGGTTGCTAGAACATTCAGTGAACCCCATAGCTGTTGTTCCTCCACTTAGGAAAAAAACATTTAGGTACATAGAAAAAGTGGGCAAATATCATTACCTCAATTATGAAATACTTAGTTTTATTTTCAAAGGACATTGCCATCACTGACTTCGTGATGGCTGACTTACTGAAAATGATGGCAGGGCCATGTTTGGAGAGGTCAGTTGGATGCAGGAAAATGTGGTAGCAGATGGTGACATAGTGTGTGGGAGATGGGGTGGTGTGAGGGGAAATACACAAATAGAAATAAAAAGATTAACTATAGGTGACAGCTGCTCGTGAGGGAATTGACAGATTTTTTTTTTCTGGTGCCCAAGACTTTCACCACACTCATTTTAGAGTTAGAAAATGTGAAACCAGTGTTGGCACTTTTGTTCTGTTTTGGCATCACCCAGAGGTCTTGCATTACTGTCATCAATATAATAAGCCAAGAACTGGTTCTTTGAAATAACTGACAATACCAAAGAACTGTGGACAGCCAAGATCTTGTCCCCTTGCTCTCGTCTTACTAGTAATCATTAAAGAAAAAACACATGTATCAACAGGAAGGAAGCAAATGCAAAAATTTTATGTTGCATTTAATTGTATTCAATCTCATTGTTATGATAATCTATTATAGATATTGTAAAGAAGCTTGTAATGACTGAGAATTGACATCACTTGACAGCAACAATAGGATTCACTGACTTACTATTTTTAGATCATCTCAGGACAGTGCACATAATAGTCAAACAGTATTTGTTATATATACACATTAAGAAAATGTTTGTTAGTCTAGTCAGCATTATCTTTCTTAGATCATAAGCAACTACATGTTTCTACTAGATCAAATACAAAGGGATTTTATCAATATTCACTGATTATGGTGAAATTCTAAATTTTTTGGACAATAACGTGGGTACAGATTATATACCTTCAAAAAGCTTCAATATATATATATATATGCAACGTAGAGGAGGATGAGTAACATCTCTCAGAAGAAAAGCATAAAAGGAACCGAGACAGAATAAGCTATCAACGAGAGCTGCAAAGATTTCAAGTTTTCTGTCCCTCCTCCCCCCCACCTTTTTTTTTTTTGATGTGATGTGGGGATAATTAGTAGAGAACAGTTAGGGAGAGGTTTTTTGGATTCCCCAGAAAAAAGGAAAATAAAGATGCGTGGCTTGAATAACTAATGATAGAATATTCATTGACGAAGATGAGATGTTTATTTGTTTGAAGATAGAAATTCTTCACTTCCCACCACTCAGTAAAAACCAAGCAAACTGGAAAGCTTAGCAAATGAAAATAGGGAACAAAAAGTATAAAGGGAGAGGGGGTGTAGGTAAAGCGATTGTGTTTTGTGGAGGTCCCTAAAAATTCTCAGTGTTGCTTTATATTCTTATTTAAGCATGACTTCAAATGACAATGTCATTTGTGTTTCACTGTAACTTTGTGGAAAAGTACTTGCACTCTAGGACACTGGGAAAATAGAACAAACACCCAACCTTATATTTTGATTTTAACTAAAATAAATTAGGTGACTAAAAAGTTGTGTGTAGAGAAGTGCTTGAAATCAATGGATTCAACTATCCTCAGTGACCGTCCCATGTCCTGGAGGTAATCTAAATGCTACCTGTTATGCCCAGAATTTGTGATCCCCAAAGATCACCAGGGAGCCTAGTCCAATGCAAAAGCAAAAGAGCCTTTATTCGAGCTAGCTGGAGCTCAATCCCCTACCTGCACCAACGCAGCAGTGAAATACCAGGGAGAGAGAGCGAGTTTCAAAAGCACAAAGGTTTTATTGGGGTCTAGGGGCAGTTGGTGAGGTAATGGCTGTGGCCTCAGCAGATTGGCTGGGGAAGGGTCGGAGTCCTGTTACACAGGTCGCTGGGAGTGTTTTGATCTGGAAGTTTGAACGGGTGAGCGGGAGGTTACTCAAGGGGAGGAGGCATGGTCAAGGTGAAGGACACAGAACAAGATGGAGACGCCAGCTTAGGCCCGCCCTTTCACTACTGAGTGTGGTTGGATTAGAGAGGTGTAAAAACATATTTAACTCTTCACTATATGTTCATGTTTATTATTTTTTAGCAAATAATTCACTGTTTTTTGTCTGCTTTATTCGGCGAAGTGTACATTGGAGGGAAGTTGGGCCATCACTATAGTCCATGCCTATATTTCAGCAGTATTTTTCTTAGACACATTATGACCTATAAACTATTACTTTGTAATCATGGCATTTCAAAGTCATTACAATCTCTTTCACGGTTTTCTATTTTCCGCAAATAGCCCCTTGTAGATTACTGTGTTTTATGTGTAGTTAATCTGGCAGGGTACCACTAAGTGTGCCATAGCAACAAAGATAAATCTTTTCCTTAAGAACAGACAGGTTAAATATCCACTCACTGTACCAGACAAACTTAAACCTGAGTCTTTAAAGATTAAGCACATATTAGAGAAACAATTCTTAACTAAATACAGAGAAGCAGAAGATATCACGTATATAGCTTTTTCTTAAAGTTAGGTCACTCTGTTTTATAATCTCATTCCTTGTATTTTACAACTGCAGTTACCATTATCATAATGACATAGTCACTGATGATATCTGTACAACGTCCATAACTCTCAGTGAATTGTAGTCTCCAATGGGAATTTCTATCTTGTTTATCACTCTGTCCTTATTACCTAGCACATTGTTTAATTTATCAAGTGTCAGTTTTCACATATGAATAATAGGATATAACAACATATACTTTATTGAAAAATAGCATGAAGTTGTAGATAAGGACATTAATTTTCTCATATATATACATATATATACATATATATGTATATATATGTATATATATATATATTTAGAAATTTTGGAATATATCTGGAAACTAAATGATACATTGTGCAGATTCTGGGTCCTGTTATATTTCTCTGAGGAGTACTAAGATCTTCTTGTTTGTTTTAGCAATTACTTTGGCTGAACTCAAACTCCAAGCCTATCTTGCATGTAGGGTGCATCCACTGAACTCTATGTTCATTTCATTATAGTCAGCTGCTTAGGGTCTTCCCCATGCATTCATGGTACAGAGATCAGCTAGAGAATTGGGAAAATTTTACATGCAGGATTTAGAGCCTCTCTTTTGTAAAATTTCTCTTCTTACATTGTAGCAGCTGTGGTACCCCTGATAACTATTCCCTAAATCCTCAAGCCATGAAGACTGCCAATTCTATATTCTAGCTGCCTGTCATGGCTGCTATCTAGAGACTTCCTTTAGGTAACAACTGATTAAAATAGGAAACTCAGAACAACCCCCTTCTTCCAAATGTTGATTCTTTTCCAGGTTATGCTGGTTTTAGATCACACTTTAATGCCTTCAGATAGATTTATATATTTTAGAGTTTATAATTGTAAATTGCAGGTTACTTTTCCATTACCAAAAGCCAAAACCTCCTGTTTACTCCCTAATAATTATTTTCCACATCTGTTTTTTTTTTATGAAAAGCTGAATAGTAATAATAATACATCAAAAAGTTATGGCAATTGTTGATTAAGATGATTTATATCAATAACTCAACACAATGATTGGCAGATAGAGTGTTTGATATGCGCCAACAGAAATTATAATAATTACATGTCTGAGGATTAAATGAGGAAGGTAAAGCACATTAAAATGGTAAAATATTACATTCTCAGGATGAGTGAGTTTGATGATTTTTTGGACAATAAATTAAATATTAAGTTGAAGGTACTATTGTTAGTGAGCTATATTGTGCCCTTAAAGCACTTTCATTAATCACAGTTTCTATGTATAGCAATCATCGTAATAGATTTCTAAGCTAAATCCTCTGACGTAGTTGGCTAACAGCTATCATCTCTATTTCTTTATAGTGACAAAATTGAAGCCTAAGTTTTAAGTAGAAGTTTATCGAAATCATATAAAAAATGTTTAAGCCAGTCAGTTGGAGAATTTGCAGAAGTATTATAAACTTCCCATTCTCTATGTCACTTTCTATTTATTCCCTTTAACAGCAATTTCAGATTCTAGGAAGCAAAATTCTTCTATTTTTCTGCACCCAAAGGATGATGTTGATCATTTTGTATGTTACATTTGCAAAGAATTTTCTATTTACAGTGGAACTTAGTTCTTAGAGTGCCCTTGTGAAGAAGTCTTTCTATGTGTTTTACATCATTGTACTAAGGGGGATTATCATCTCAGTCTCTTGCATTTTCTTCTGTCACTGGGAATAATTAATACACATAACGAAACTAGAAATTGCATTTGATGGCATGCTTAAATATGAAATAATTACTAGCTTTATAGTCATACTGGCTCTAGTTACTGAATTTACCTTGAGAAAAATATAGAATAGTTTTAGACAGAAATCATTTGACAAGAAATTAGCAATGCTGATTTTTACACACCTGTCTTAGAATTAAAAAAAAAAAAAGAAAAAGAAAGAAAGGAAATTGCCTCTCCTGTGTAGAAAATTTCTGGGTGTATTCTTTGAATTCATTTTGGGTATTCTATTCTTTGACTACTATTAAGATATTCTATTTCTTTCTCTAAATAAAATGCAGCCTTGTTAAATAATACTTAGACACATTTTAATAATTACAAAAGGGTACAGTGTGTGTATGTATATAAGTATATATATATGCTCTATAATTTTATACACACACACATAGCACATATGCACACAGACACATTACATTTATTTATACCTTAGTTCAGGCTATTTTTTAATACATGCCTTGATAATTATAATAGACAAAATCTTTATTTGAGATTTCTAGCTTAGCTATCTATAAGAATGCGATTATAGCATGGCATCATGGAACCAAGGGGAGAGTATCAGGATTTAGAAGTGTGGGTTCAGGATGGGGAGAAAAAATATTCTCATATATGTGTGTGTGAGCATATATGTACGTATGTGTGTGGCAAGTAAACCTGATTGAAATACAAACCCCACTACATAGTAGCTATGTGAACCCAAGTTCATTACCTATAAAACAAGGATATTAATTATTACCATACAGTATTAGTGATTAAAGAAATTTAAGTGCCCATTTCAATAACTGTGATGTATAGTATTCAATATATTCACTTTTTATCTAAACTCAAGTTCTATCTTTGCGTAAAAGCTTTACTTGCCAGCCTTACTTCTCAGTGATTGCTTCAGTAATTGATTTTCTTAATGCCCATTCCTTTTTCAACACTTTCTTAGCAGATGCTAACTAATATTTCCAGTTGCATCTTGATATACATCTTTTATACCTCAAGTAAGATTATAAAATATTTAAGATATTGTTGAAGACAGGAATGGATCATCATTCCTTTTAATATACCAAGAATCCATCCATAAGCATAATGTGTAGTACTTAACCATTTTTTTTGCATCACTGATCAAAGAGACCCATAAAACTGTATGAATTTAAAACTTAGAGCAATCACAGAAATCATCTAGACCAGAGTTTTGCAAATTGTTTTTATAAAGGGTCGGCTATAACTATTTTAAACTTGGCAGGCCAGATGATCCTGCCGTAACTATTCAACTTTGCCACTGTAACATGAAGGTAGCCATAGACACTGTAGATAAAGGAATGCAGCTGTGTTCCAATAAAACTTTATTTACAAAAAAAGGCAATGAGTCATAGCTTGTCAGCCCCTAATTTAAGAGATTTATTCGATCCTTAGGAACACAGGCTCAGAAAGCAATTTTTCCCAAGGAGAAAGCAGTCCAAAATAGCAGAATAAGAGAATGTCTTTAACAGTACCTAGCTCTCTTTTCCAGGAACCCAAAGCCAAAGGAGCTAGCAAATTAAATGCACCATAATATTTTACTATATAAGTAACATAAAATTCGACTTAGTATAATGAGGATTTTTTTAATGTCTTAGTATAGGGATAGGACTGGGTGGTTATGGTATAGGACTAGGAATATCCAAATTAGTCTTTCATTTATCGTATCAATTGAATTAGAAATATAGTGTAAGTTTATTCAATTACTCATATTTTCTATTCTTTTTAACATAATCATTTGAAAAGTGACTGATCCATTGGCAGCTTATTTAATGTCACAACCTTCTCAAGAGTAAGACATAAATTTGAGACTCAAGTGTCAAAAATAGCTCAGAACAGAAAGTTAACAAAAGGATGGGATTTCTACATCATTGCAGAATTGGAAAAGACACAGGTGCCTAGTTTCATTGAGCTTCTGAATCAGTGGAATCCATAAAAATTAAGATTGTTTGCATTTACAGGAAATAACTGAAAATAGTCTATTCATGTTAAAATAAACTCCTAAGATTTCTGTGCCAGCATTAAAACTCTTATTCTGTAATGATTTAAGTAGCCTCAGACAGCAAAAGGACTGGCTTTAAAGCTTTCCAGAGTTATATTAAGTCTGCTGTTACATAAAAGATTTAAATTTTTTTATTTAGAATATACTTTAAAATCAATTGTATGTTATATGAGATTTATTCTTTCTCTATCCTATGTAAAGATATTTTTAATAGTCTCTTATGGAAAATATCCTACTATATTTAGGCATATAAGAGATTTCCTAGAAATTTAAAATCCTGCCATATTTCAAGGTAATTGTATGATTAGTAGTTTATCAACATCTTTTACACAGTACCTCCTAATAAACAAATCAAAGGTAGATAAAAAATATAGAGAAAATAGAAATAATTTCAATTTTTAAATAATCTAAATTACATATATTATCTTTAAAAGCTAGTATCTATGTGTCTTTATTATATTTGTCTATGGATAATAGAAGTTTATATTCAGAGTAGTATATGGGGAAGGAGGATAATGTTCTTTAATAAATAGCTCCTTCCCTTACTGGGTTGGGTATTGGGTGTTATACTTAGTTTCTTTATGCCTTTCTTCAAGCTAAGAATAATATACTCAGCTATTTCTACAGAGGAGGGTTTACATGACACCAGTATCTGTAAATGGCTTAGTATGGGACCTGACACATTATATGTATACAATAAACATAAATATCATACTTAGGAGTTTTGGGAATCACCCTACAAGAAGAGCACAGACAAATCAGAGCCCATAACACTTGATAGAAAGAGAGAAAATGTCCAAGGAATTCTGTGCTATTTTCCCATTAAAACTAGTTTATTTTGTATATAATAAATGTGTGCCAGTCCCTCTTTTAGGTATTCGTGATGCATCAATGAACAAGCAAACAAAATCCCTGGTCACTGAGGGCAAACATAATACAGAAGTAACTATACAGTATTTTCAAAGGTAATAATATAATATATACAAGCATGTATATAACACATACATATATGACACATATAGGCAAAGTAAAGTAAAAAATAGGAGTTTAAAGAGAACTATTATGCCACAATATATGCAGTAGGATGAGCAATAGGAAAATAAATTTAAGACTGACTTATAGAGAGTGACTTTGTGCAAAGATTTGAAGAAGGTGAGTTACCAATTCAGATGTTTTGTGGAAGGGCACACCACACATAATAAGAGACTCTACACTGGGAGCATTCCTGACAGGTTCAAAGATCAGCAGGGAGTCCAACATGGTTGTAGCAGAAGGAGTGAGGTGAAGAGAAGTTAGGAGATGAGGTCAGAAAGTAATGGCAATCAATATCACAGAGGGCCTTGAGGCCATCACATGACCTTGGTGTTTCGTTAGTGAGATATGGAATCATAGCAAGTTTTGGAACAGCGTGACAGTAGTTTAAAGGATCAGTCTCATTACTGTGTTGATAGGTGATTGATTATAAGTGAGCACAGGAAGAAGTTGATCGATTAGGAGACAATGGCAATGATGTAGGCAAGAGATAATGATGGCTAAGACAAGGGGGAAAGCAAATTCTATGTTAATTTTTATTTTTTCATGGATTGAATGTGGGCAAGTATAGAAAGGAGAGAGTCAAGAATGACTTGACTCCAAGTTTTTTGACATGAGCAACTGGGAGGATAAATTTGCTGTAAAATGATGCAGAACGCTGCCAGTGGGTAAGTTTTTTAAGAGGGTCAGTAGGAATTCTCTTTAAACCATGCTAATTTGAGATATATAATAGACCTGAAAATACAGATATCAAGCAGGCAGTGGATATAGGAGGCTGTCAGTAATAAAAAAAAATGATCTTGACTAGAAATAAATATACAGGAATCTTTGACCTATAGTTAGTGTTTAAAACCATGAAACTGAAAGAAATCACCAGAGAATGCCAAAGACTAAGCATCAGGGCTCACTACCAACAGGCTGAGAGACCAAACAGGAAATTGAGAAGCATCCAACATGATTCAAGGAACATCAAGGTGCAGTAGTATTCTGGAAGCCAATTAAAGAAAATATACCAAGGTCAAATGCCATCAAAAATCACATGAAACTAGCAATATGCAGGTCATTCATGAACTGGAAAGGAAGAGCTTGGTGGGTATTATTAAGAGTGAATATAAGAGAAAATAGAAAGAGACAAATTGAAGACTGCAATTATAGACAAATGTAATAAAAAGTGTAAAAAAAAATAAGATAAATGGGCAGTGGCTAGTGGAGGAAATATTTTAAAAAATGTTTATTTATTTTGAGACATAGAGCAGGGGAGGGAGAGAGAGAGAGAGAGAGAGAGAAAGAAAGAGAGAGAGAGAGAGAGAGAGAGAGACTGAGAGAGAGAGAGAGAGAGAGAGAGACTCTCAGGCAGGCTCCACAATTTCAGTGCAGAGTCTGAAGAGGGGCTTGATCATGAACGCATCATGACCTGAGCTGAAATCAAGAGTTGGACACTTAATGACTGAGCCACCCAGGTGCCCCAGGAGCACACTTTTAAAATGAAAGAAAGAACATATTTGTATGATGGTGTGAATGAGACAGTTTACTGTGTTGAATAGCATTCCCTCCCTCAAAATTCATGTCAACCCAGAACCTGTGAATGTGACATTATTTGGAAACAGGGTCTTTAGGAATGCAATCAAATTAAGATGAGCCCTGCTCATCCAACACCTGCTCTTCTTAAAAGAAGAAGAAAATTTGAAAACAGACAAAGAGAGGGGAGAAGGTCATATGAAGATGGAGATAAAAATTGGAGTGCATCTATAAGCCAAGGAATGCCAAGGATTGTAGAAAAACACCAGAATCTAGAAAAGGCATCAAATGTTTCCTTCCCTAGTGCCTTTGAAGAGAGCATGGCCCTACTGATATTTTTACTTGAGACTTCTAGCCCCCAGAATTGCAATGGAATGAGTTTCTGTTGTTTTAAGACACCCAATTTGTGGAACTTTGTTATAGCACCCACAAAAAATATAAAAATATAATACAGAGTATAAAGATTGGTGATGAATGAGAAAATTGCTTATGGAGAAGAACCAGAGTAGTTCCTCTATGGTATAAGGCAGGAAAGCAATATATATGGGTATAGATTCTGGTGAGTAGCTTTGGTGGTAAAGATAACTGTCATTCTTTAATCATTGTGAGGTTTATCAGGAGGACCTTACAAGCCTACAATGTAGACCATGAAATACATTTAAAAATCACTGATCTAGATTACCCTTCATGTTTTAAGATAGAAAATCAAATAGTGGCCTCTGACTGCTATTTATCACCTAGGTACACCATGTCCTTTCATAAATGCCTGTCTTTGTTCATTCTTATTTCGAATGCCCTTTACCTTACATATTCACCTATAAAACTCATACTTCAAAACCCAATAAAATTATTAATTTCTATAAAACTTTTCCAGGCCTCATTTTTTTTATTTGCCTAGAGAATACTCTCACCATCTTCCACATGAACACATATATTTCAACTAATTTTCAAGTTTCTTGAGACCAGAAACCATACCTTAAATATCCTGAATCTCCCAGGATTATTAAAATAATAGAATTCTGTTCAGGGTAATATCAGAAGTCATCTAGACCAATTCCTTTTATCAACCTCGGGAAATATATCCCTATGCTCTTAAATGATTGACTAAAGTATATTCAGTCAGCCTAATATGTAGTGATATTTTCATTATACAGTGATGCCTTCAGCATTTTCTAAATTGCTCTTTGATAAGACTAGAATTTATATCGTGTTTGTTAAAAACATTTGAAATCATATATCAGTAAAATAAAATAGTCCAGAATTTATGTGAAAATGAAACATTCAACCATTTACACAATTGGGTTGACTATTTTTCTTGGTCTTCTCTTCCATTTGGTTTCCTAATTTGTATAATTTGTGTCTGTTTATCATCACCTACATGTCAAGGCTAGTAGAAAAGAAAACAAGTTTGGGGTGAATTTAAAATCTGTCATTTGCTTATTTTCTGGAAACTTTAGCCAGACATTAGGTAGAGATGTGAGCATTAATGAATGCAGTAAGATCAGGGGTTGAGAATTTCTTTCATCCAAATTCTATTTCCCATTTCCAAGGGTAACTGAGAGTTGAATGAATCATGAAATGACGTCCTTCTATTGGTATATCTAAGATGGTTCCGATGGATGATGGAGTTAATATTCCGAAGCCATATCTATGTGTAACTCCAGAATCAACTACTTTATAGCTAAAATGTTCTTTCTGGATCTTATGAGGACTGAGTTTGAAACAATTGACAGGATATATCATGTATTCAAATCAGGTTTTTCATGAAAGTAACTAAAATAATAGTTTATTGAAAAATATCAACTGAGAATTGTTAAATAGATATGACCAGAGAGTTATGTATCTTTCTATTTTTGAATGTAATGAAATATCTTTTAAATACTTCTTGCATTTTAATCTAATACAATTTTTTATGTCTTCAGATTGCAAAGAACTTGTACAAATATTCTATTAATCCAAGTACAAATGAGGCTCAAAAATAAACAAAACACTTAAGACATTTAAATTTAAAACAAATTTGCCTAAATCTTAATTAATTTCTGGCATTTTCTATTATATTTGGAAAAGGAAATCTGAGTTTGTCATATTAAACATAAATTGTTGATCATTAAATCATCTGATTTTTATGGTATTTTTTCCAGTCTAATTAGAATGATGTTGCAAGATTCCTTTGAAAATGCTTTTAGAGGTACTTTCTTATTATACTGACACTGTGAAGTAATTAGGGAATTTATTATTATTATTATTATTATTATTATTATTATTATCCTCATCTTAGAGATGAGAAATCTTTGGTTCATTTAGCAATTTGTGAAGGCAAAACATGAACTTGAAATATATAACTCAAAACACTATGCTTTTTTTACTGCCTATAGCTAACTTGGTCAGTGATAAACTAAATGTTCTTAGACTTGGGTTCTAATTCTGGTTTAGTCAAAAATTAGAAGTCTGACTGAAGAAACTTTATAAAATACTATAGGTGAGGGCACAGTTCTCGCATGCATACAACAGACTGACATCTTTTCTCACTCTCAAATGTAATATTCTATACATCTTCACATTTATAATTGCATATGTGTGTGTGTGCATATATATCAAATACTCAGAGATATTATGCAATTCCAGGTTGAATAAAAATAAACATAGTTCTTTATGAATTCTCAAACTTACAATGTATTAATCAGTATTCTGAATTTTAAGCACCAGTTTAATTTGCAATATTTACTTAATTGTATATAAATGTGGATCCATTTTGTCAAGGAAGACTTTTGGTATTTAGTGGAAGAAGTAATTTCCTGAATATATTTTGGAAAGAACCGATAGATTATTCTTATTTTTAAGCATATAATAATAAATGTATGAATCTGCTTTTCGAATTGGCATTCCTTTTATTATTTTCCTTGGGGAAAGAGAGGAAGATATCAAAGCATTAGAAATTATTGCTAATTTTTATTCAATATTTTTTGGTCCAAAAATTAAAGAGGTTGAAAAATTTCTAAGAAGCTGATTAAATAAAGAATCATTTTGGATGTCATTGCTGTTTCTGGATAACAAGTATTACAAAAAGAATATGACTGAGGGAAAACATTATTCATTAACTGGTTTTATTCACCTGATTATGTTGTAAATAAAATGACATGAACTAGAGATACATCATTTTATATACCAACTATCAACCTACTTGTCTGATCTTAAAATGGCTGTTTAGCACCTTTGAGCTTAGACATCAGTAAACGGAATTTTAGTACTCATATTGCAGGGTAATTAGAAATATTAAACATAATTTATATAAAGTAGATTATAAATTCTTTGGTTGTCTGAACCACTGATACGTCATATGTACCTGTATTTCAGTTCCTCCTACAGTGTAGCTAGTTTCCGAGGTGTTAGGAGAACTGAAAAGTCAGAGGAGGACACTGAAGCAATTCACAATTTAGTAATGGGAAAAAAAGAATCTCAACTATCCTATGGCTAGAAGTATAAGGAAAAGGAAAACAGATATTACCAGAGGCCAAGAACAGGCATCACTACCACTGGCTACATCTTTACACATGGAGGATAGGGCTGCCTGGAGATTGATGCAACTATGGAAGAGGGACAGCCATTTCCACAAATAATCCCTGAAGCAAGAAGAGGGAGATACTCTGGCATCTACTTCCAAGTCTCTAATCTCCTGTCAGAACTACCTCTCCTTGGTCACCACCATCTCAAATTCAGATTACAAGGAAAATATAATCTGCATAGAAATCATGAGAATGGATTCTGAACAATGAGCCCATTGAAAAGATGTTGATATTTATAAGGAAATTCCAGTTAAGAAGAGTTACTCATCAAGACCAGAGTCTTATATTTAGAAGCATCAAGTAGAAGTTAAAGGTTTAAACATAGATA
This sequence comes from Panthera uncia, assembly GCF_023721935.1. Classification (NCBI taxonomy): domain Eukaryota; kingdom Metazoa; phylum Chordata; class Mammalia; order Carnivora; family Felidae; genus Panthera; species Panthera uncia. The sequence goes on along the minus strand of NW_026057580.1, from coordinate 54,932,076 downwards.
CTTTAGGGGAGCCTGGGTGGCTCAGTCATTAAGCATCCAATTTTGGATTTCAGCTTAGGTCTCGCAGTTGTGGGTTTAAGTCCCATGATTCTGTCTCCCTCTTGCCCTATTCCTTCTCTCTCTCTCTGTCTCTCTCTCACCCTCTTACCCTATTCCTTCTCTCTCTCTCTCTCTCTCTCTCTCTCTCTCTCTCTCTGTCTCTCTCTCAAAATAAATAAACATTAAAAAAAGAATGAATACTTTTAAAAAAGAATACTTTTATGAATTTTATTAATAAATAAATAAATTGATGAAAAGCAGGTAAATGGATAAAGGAGAAGAGGAAGGAGGAGGAAGAGACAGAAAAAAGACCCCATATAGAAATACATTTCTTAAAAAAGCAATGTGACAGAAAATGAGTATGCAAATATAAAAAGATTGAAAGAGATCAAATGAATAATATTCAACTCTTTTAAAAATTATATATATAATTGACTTCAATGTATATAAATTATATATTCACATATGTGTCCATATAAATGTTATCTATCTATATTTTTTTACTTATATACATATATATCACATATATGTCCAAATAAATGTTATCC
>NW_026057580.1:54880836-54931479 GCF_023721935.1 Panthera uncia | reverse complement strand
TATAAATGTTATCTATCTATATTTTTCTACTTATATACATATATATCTACTTATATACATATATATACATATGTATATACATGCACACATACAACTATATATGAATGAAAATATTGTACAATTATCTCTTTACATGTTTACACACATATATACACATATATAAATACATTATTTATATATATAAAATATATTTATTTATAACAAATAGTATATAATATATAATATATAATATATAGTAACAAATATATTATGTATGATATATAATCATACAATAGTAATGTATACTATCATAACAAACATATAATGTGTATTTATATTTATATATTATATATATTTCATAGAGATGGTCAAATATATTCCCTCACTACCTCTGGAAGGGTTATATAAAATAATTTAATTTTTTATTTCAGTTTTATTTTTTAGGTGAGAAACAATGAGAGACTTCAAGAGATAGAAGCTCATCCTGTTCAAAAGGCACTTTGTCTGAATGTCAATACTGAGAAAGGGAAAAGGAAGTGTTATTTTTTAATGATCTTGAGTGTGGAAATATCTGGTCTTCCATGAGAATCCTATTTTGTATTTTAGTCACGTTTCTGTTCAAGATATTAATTTTCATATTCAATGTATTATGTGTTCATTCACTGTTTCAAGGGCATTGAAATGTTTATATATTTTTTTTCTACCAAAAACCTCCTTCTATTTCTAGAGTCAGTCTCATTACCTCCAATCCAGTTTACCTACCTACCAATCTAGTTTACCATTATGTCTTCCCATGACCATTTCAATAGCTTTCTCACTAGTTGCCTGTTCCCATTCACGCACCAATTCACTTTCATCTAGGCTCCACACCAAGATGTTTTATCCATTCAAATGTAGATAAAGTTATTTCTAAAGTCAGAATCTCCCAATGTCTTAGCTCTTGTAATAAATGCTAAAACTCTTAACCTGACCTACAAGTCTCTTCATGACCTGTCCTACCTCCCACCTCTGCTCTAACTTTGAGCACATATCCTTTCACTCACACCAGGACTCACTATGGCCCAACCACATGCTACCTGCCACACGCCAACCAAGTCTTCACTTCAAGGCCTTTGCTTTTTCCATTCTCTCATGCTGAAATACTTTCACTGTATATAAAGCAATCACTTACTTTCTCACTTCCTTTAGATCACTTCTCAATTGAGATTTTTATCAGATCTGATCATGCCCTTCTATACTCTATTGACTTACCTAGCTTTCTTCTTCTATCTTCAAGTTCACAGACACTACCCTCTGTCATCCTCATTCTGCAATTGAGCTCATTTAAATTTTTAATTTTCAATTGTAATATTTTCATTTGCTTTTTCTTTTTATGTTATTTGCCTTTCCCTTTAAGAGGAATCACCCTGACTCAATGAAGCATGCTTATAATATCTGCTTTAAATTCTTTGATAATTCCAACATCTGTATCATTTCAAGGTTGGTATAGTTTTGTATTTTCCTTTGAAAATTTGGATTTTCCAGATTCATCACGTGCCAAGCAAATTATCCTAGCAAAATATCCCAGGCAAAATATCCTAGACATTTTGATATTTTGATTATCAAGACTAAGTGTTATTTAAATCTTAAGGAAAATGAGACATCTTGTTTTGTTTTAACACGCAATCAAGTTACCTTGTTCATCTCATTGAAATAGATTTTTCCATTTTTACAAGTTTCAGTCTATCTTTTCTGGACAGTGGTTCCAATATTGGTTCAATTCTCAAAGCTTTTGCAGTGTTATTCACATATGTCTTATGTGTACCTTAGTCACCAGTGTGGAATTTGGGCAGTGATATACTCTATAGTAGATTCCTAAGTAAGTGGTATACTATTCAGGGTCAGATTCACAGATGTGCAACTTGCTAAGGTATTGATTTCCATACTTTTCCATGCAATTCCTTTTACCAGTACTATGTCTAGAACCAAGCTGTGAAAGGAGAGAAGGTGGGGATGGGTAGGGCAGGAAGATATTTGGCCCACTCTCTGGGAACCACAGATCCACTGATCAGAGAAAAGTGTTCATCATCCTCAGAGTTTTAGATGTCAGCAGCTGCTTATGTCCACCCAAGTGTCACCATTTCCATGGTATCTTGTAAGAGCTTGTCTGGGGGTGAAAGAAAAAAAGAAAAGAGCAATTGTGGTATTTCCACACTTTTCCTGATCCATAACACTCACTTCTTTTTTACAGTCTTTGGTCCAGAAGGAGAGGGCTTCTTTAAGATCACTTTTAGTGTACACCTGGTACACAATGTGTTTCAATCTGCCTCTGAGTTCAGGCAGGCAATAGTGGAGGAAAATGGTAATATCTGCACCAGTTTGGTGGAACTTTGAATCTGTCTCTTCTCTAATCTACCTGCTCTTAGATTTATCATACAGCTGCTTCAAGGATTATGCCCAGGAGTTATAGTTGCATTCAGTGGGAAAAACGGGAGAATTTGTCTACGCTAACATCCCTGGAATTGGAAATATTCATCCCACATTAGTGTTTATTTGGTACCAAGAAAGTTTCCTTCTTTGTGATTTTATTTAGAAACTGCTGTTGAATTTGTAATGGCTAAACATACATTTTTGAAACAGTTAGCTAAAGATTCCATATGGGCAATTAGCAAATCAATAAGTGTTATCAGTGACTAATCTACAAATTGGTAGTAAATTTAGCTTTGGGAAATACCTGATAACAGCTTAACCTTTTGACTGCTCAGTCAGTGAAGACAAAACTGGTGGCTTCTTTGCAAACACACATTGAATTTCTTATTACTTAAGAAATATTCCTTTGGATATATACAATGCCAAGCCTCCAAAAGAAAAGGGAAAATGTAGTACAGGAACACTGAAACATGATTTAACCAGACCTTCAAACAACTCAATTGTTTTTTCCCTCTTTCTTTCACATTTTAGATATGTGGTAAATAACGAATAATTGGGTCCTAGAGATTTATTTGAAAATCAATAATTTTTAGGCCCTATCTTTGGGTCAGGAGGGACCAAAGCCAATATCCTGTGCTCCTCTATAATTTCATCTCCATTCCTATGCAAGGAAAATTGATGCTTAAAATGATGAGCCTGAGGCATTGCAGTTCCTGAATTATCAGAGATTCAATTATCTTCAGACTCATGAACCTGCTAAGGTGGGCAAAAAGACTAATACATTTGAGAAGGATTTTAAAATAATAAGGATTGACCTGAAATGATTGGGGAGTTAATTCTTAGTTTTCATGGACTTTTATTAACCATATTAACTGAATTTTTAAAGCATTACTGGCCATCAAGATTTTTCCCACAGGTCGTCTTCTGGTTTGAATTTGCTTTCAACATTGAGCAATATTTTTGATGAGAAGGAGTAAAAGTTTGTTCTTTTGTGATGGTAAGAGCTTCCTCTGTGGAAATTTTCTTTTTGTTAAGTTTATTTATTTATTTTGAGAGAGATAGAGTGACAGTAGGAGAGGGGTAGAGAGAGAGGGAAAGAGAAAGAATCCCAAGCAGGCTCTGCACTGTCAGTTCACAGGTCTCGAACTCATAAACTGCAAGATCATGACCTATGCCAAAATCAAGAGTCAGAGGCTTAACCTACTGAGCCACTCAGGTGCGCCTATGGAAATTTTCTATACCTATAGTAGAGTTCAATAGTTATTTTATTTGTCTTTAATTTGATTAGAAAGAATAGTGTAGCAACTATGGATTTGTCAAAATAACAATGTTTGGAAATAAATATTATTTATTATTATCGTTTACTAAATAAATGCTATTTACCTCATTCTTTCATATCTCAACAGTTACCTATAAGTATAAGGATAGTTTTATATTAAGGATTGATAATTAATTAGAATTAATTAGAATCAATTTCATTAAATTTTCCTAATACATATTTAGTTATGCAATCATATTCCTTTCTTATCTGCATGGATATGTAAAATGAAGATTTCTGAAAACTGTCTATTTACAGAATGATATATTTTATTCCTGAAAGAGAGCAAACATACATTATGCAATATGTAAATTGTAGCACAGCTTTTAAATATCAAATTCATAATTAGATATCCTGCTCAGCCAGACTTCATTAATCCTTAATCTTAAAACATACTGTGTGCTTCTTAAACATAAACTATTTCTGGCACAAACTTAAGGGAAGACATACAGAAGCTTGTTGAAATAAAAACAAAATGATACATGAATTATCTGAGAACATTTAAAAACAGAACAAAGCACATTGTTTTAACCTCTGATTCTACTCTTTATTTTGTCAAACTTTTGTTTATTTTTCAAAGCACACAAGAGGCAGAGAGTCATAAAATGCTTGACTGTATCCTTAAGTTTAGAATGGTTTAACCACTTGGGATGTTTCCACTAAATCAAGAATCAAAACAAGCCATATTTGAAAGAGAAAAATAGTCAGATTTTGCTCGATACTGGTTAGTCTAATAGAAAATATCTGTATGTAAAGCATTTTAAACTTGATTTGACTAATTCTCCATTATGTAGTAAGCATTCAAATTATTTTCTTCCTCTATTGATTTTTTTTTCTGTAACAGTAAAGTTAGAAAGGTCTTTTAAAAATATGTAGAAGAAAGTAAGTAGAATTGTGCTGGAAAACTGCAGTTTGTGTTTGAATAATGTTTCTTCAGGTAAAGTTTCTGGAGAGAATAGCATGTAGGACGAATGTGATATACAGAAAAAAACTTATTTACCAATAAATATAATTCCGTAGAAAAGGGCCATGTAGTGGACTAAACATAGAAGGAACTTAGTGGTTATCTGATGATATGACATTGTAGCACTCTGGGTAATTGTGGTATAAATTCTAAAGATCACACCAGAAGGTAGTATAGAACTGGATGTAATACCCATCATCTGACTCAAAGTGTTTGGTTCTTTGCAATGTATTTGCTTTCTCTGAATTAGTAGTTTCGTTTTTCTCAATTTAGTCAAAATGTATTAGTGTTCTGTTTACTGCCCCTGCTGATATTCTGGAGTTTGGTTTTTGGTGTTTTGCTGTTGTTGTTGTTGTTGTTGTTGTTGTTGTTGTTGTTGATTTTGTTTTAGTTTGTCTGCAGCTTATCTTTTCATTTATTAATGTATTCATCCATTCAAGACCTATTTGAAGAGTGCATATTTTGTATCACATACTATTATAGGTGTATGTAAATAAACTAGTAAAGGATTCTTGCTCATGTGTTAGGAAATAAAGTAAAGTAAGGTAATGGGGAACAGTCAAGGTCAGAGGGAAAAGAAGAGATTTCAATGCTTTTTGGAGTCAGAGTAGGCCCATTGGAAAGGGGATAGCTTAGCACAGATCTTAAAGAGTTACAAGAGCTAGGCATGAACATATCTAAAGGAAGAGCATTCTAGGCAAAGAGACAGTCAATAAAAAGGGCCTCAGGTGGGCATGTACTTAAGAGGTTCCAGAACAGTCAGTGAGGTAGAGGAGAAAATAAATGTGAGAAGCAGTCAGAGGGTTAATGGGATATCAGATCATGAAGGGCAACAACTCCATAAGCCAAGCACACAGGGCCGTGCTAGGACTGATGTTCAACCAAGGAAACAGAGTACATTCCTATCCTTACCATGAGGCTAACAAGCACTAAGTACAAAGCAATTGCAGTTTAACATTGGGGAAAGGGCAAGAGTTTGGAGAGAGACACCATTTGTGGCACAGTTTTGCAAGTGACAGAAATTTGAGAGCAGAAGTCTAATGCTGAGTAAAACCTGGTAATTCAGCCCTCACCTAAGCACAAGTTAGAAAACTGGGAAGCCTGTGGTATATTTCATTCAATAACGATGACAAAACCCAAATTCAGCCCAAGTACTGACTACATTAATTTAAATACTCCACACACCAACCAAGTGTTAGAAAGAGGCATGCCCATTAGCAAATTAAATAGTATTTTCCTCAGGCTCTTCTGTTCTATAAAAGATTTCTGGCATTCAATTAAAAGTTATGGAGCACATAAAAATCAAGAGAAAAGTAATACCATTAGGAAAAGTCAAAGCCATTAATAGAACCAGGTTTAGAAATGGCATAAATGTTGTAATTCTTGGAGTATTTAAAATAACAATTACAAATATATAAAAATAATCCAGTAGAAATATTGTACAACATGCATAAACAGATGGGGAATTTCAGCAGATAGTAAATGTAAGACAGAGTCAAATGGAAGTGATAGGCATAAAAATGTAGTAATAAATATAAGAAACTACTTCAAAGGACTCATCAGTAAGCTCACTATAACCAAAGAGAAACTTAATGAACTTAAAATAGGTCAATAGTAATCACATCAAGTGAAGGGAAAAAGAAAGGGGGGGGGGGGCAGTAAAGATGATATAATAGATGTAAAAATTCCAATAAAAAGACAGAAATTGCCAGACTGGATAAAAAAGCAAACTCAACTGCATGATAAGTATAGGAAACGCATTTCAAATATAAATGCAAAGATAAAAATAAAAGAATGGAAAATGATTTATTATGCAAGCGCTAATCAAGAAAAGGCTGAATTGACTGCATGATATAGAACAAATTAGACTACACACCAAGGAAAACTATAAGAGAGAGAGGAGGGAATTATATAAAGAGCTCACATCAGTAAGATGATATAACATTGCAAAATATATGTATAACATTTCAAAATGTATGTATACACTTATTAATTGTTTTATAGTATAACAACACAGTTTAGAAACTTATGAAGCAAAAAAACTGATAGAAGGAAGAATGGACAAATTTACAATTATATTTGAATACTTAAATATTCCCTTCTCAGTAATCATTAGAAAAATACAAGGACAATCATACCTAAATCACATTATCAATCAACTTTATCTATTTGACAATTAGGACAATTAAATTTGTGTAGGACACACAAATTTAGAGTAAAAAAAATACATGTTTTTTTAAAGGGCACATGGAATATTCACAAAGATAGAATTCTATTTGGGGCCACAAAGTAAACCTCAACCTATTTAAAAGAAGCAAGAAATACAAAATAAGGTCCTTAATAACAATGTAAACAAGGGATGAATAATAGGAAGATATCACAAATTACACAACTATTCAAAAATTATATAACATACGTCTAAATAATTGATGGTGAAAATATGAAGACTGAAGTAAATTAGAAATATTTTGAATTAAATGAAAATCAAAACATATCAAAATTTAGGAGACAGGGAGAAATGTATAGCATTAATTACTTACACTAGGAAAGAAATGAGATCTCAAATCAATGATCTTAAGTATTCATTTTAAGAAACCACAAAAGGAAGAGAAACCTGAACTTAAATAGAAAGAAGAAAGTGACACAGATGAAATCAGAAATCAATGAAACTATAAAATAAAATAGAAAATATCAAAAAAACCTAAAAGTTGACTAATTACAAAGATAAAATTGGGGTGCCTGGGTGGTTCATTTGGTTAAGCATCTGACTTCGCTCATGGTTCATGAGTTCAAGACTGACTTTGGGCTCTATGCTGACAGCTCAGACCCTGGAGGCTGCTTCAGATTCTGTGTCTCCCTTTCTCTCTTCCCTTTCCCCACTTACACTCTGTCTCTGTCTCTCTCACGCTCTCTCTCAAAAGTAAACATTAAAATTATTTTTAATAATTTAAAATTAAAATTAAAAAGACAAATATTTGGTCAGATTAGGAAAAAACAGAGGACACCAAATTACAAATATCAGAAGGAGACATCCCTACAGATCCCATATTAAAAATTTATTAAGGGATTATTATGAATATTATAATAATAAATTCTACAACTTAGCAAATTCCTTGAAAGATTAAACTACCAGTGTTTAATCAAGAATTGAATTGCACTGTTCATTGAATAAATTGAGTTGATAGTTAAACTCCTCCAATATATAAAACTTTAGGCACAGATGGCTTGAAAAGATCCTATATTACTCAAGTAATTTCACAAGGTCATTGCTATATTCATAGTGAATCAGAAAGAATGAGAAAGATAAATGAAATTAGAGTAGGATAGGATAGGATAGGATAGAATAGGATAGGGTAGAATAGAATAGAATAGAAGCCTCAATATTCATCATGAATATAGACACAAAAATCATCCGCAACATGTTAGAAAATGAAACCCACTAATAAATAAAAAGAATAACACATCATGGCCATATCCTGGTAATGCAACTTTGGTTGAACTCTTGAAAAGCAAAACAATCTAATCCATTGTATAAAGAGAATATTTATGTATATTCTCATTCAATCACTAAAAATAGAATCAACCATAATTTGTCAGAGTACGTATCCTCCTCAAAAAACAAAACAAAACAAAACACCCTACAGATAACATCATACAAAATGGTGAAACATTTAATCTTTTCTCATTTATTCCTAACAGCATTCTTATTTGTCAAACAATGAATTTTTTTCTCATTTATTTCTAACGTGTTTGCCTTTGCCACTGTTATATTACTGGAAACTCTAGCCAATCCAATTAGGTAAGAAAACAGAACAAAAGGCATACCATTTGGAAAAGAAAAATTAAAACTGTCTCTATTTGGAAGTGATATAATTTTCTAGGTATTGGATTCCAAAGAGACTTTAAGAAGCTACTAGAACTAATGAGTGAGTTAAGCAAGATTACATGATAATATTGAATAACAAATTGAATTCCATATAAGAGTAATGTACAATTAGAAATTAAAATTTTATAAAAAGTACTATTTACAATAGTACCAAAAAGATGAAGAATCTTAACATAAATCCAACAGAATATATGCAAGAGCTGTGTCCTAAGAACTACAAAACATTGGTGAGAGAAATCAGAGATCAATTAAATGGAGTTGTATACAATATTCATGGATTAGAAAACATGATTTGCTATATATCAATTTTTTCTTAAGTTATTCTATACATTCAGCATATTGTCACTACATATCCCAACAGGTACTTTGTAGATATCATCAAGCTGACTCTAAAATATACATGGAAAGCAAATTTGCTAGAATCATCAAAACAATTTTTCAAAGAACGGAGACTGTGGACACACAATATTTGATTACAAGGCTTACTATAAAGTTACACTAATTAGAGCATTGTGAAATTGGTGAAAGGAAAAAAAAAAAAGCATGAGTGGAACAAGGTAAAGAATGGTGGAATACACACACACACACACACACACACACACACACCCCTATTTAACTGATTTCAACATAGATATCAAGTTGATTTAATGGAGAGCTGATAGAATGTGTAACAAATGGTGCTGAACAACTGGACATCCATCTGTATCCAAGAAAAAAAAAGGGAGAGATAATCTCAATCCATAGCTTCAAATCTTATATCATATATAAAAATTCATTCAAAATAGATCTAATATGTAACCTAAAATGATAAAACTTTTAAAGGAAAACATGTAAAAACATTGTTAGATTGTGTTAGGAAAAAATTCTAAAGAGAGGGAAAAGTATGAATCACGGAATAAATTTTGAAAGAAAAATGGACTTTATCAAAATTAAAAACTTTAGCTCTTTACAAGCTACTGTAAAGAAAATGAAAAGATAAGATACACACTGGGAGAAATATTTGTAAAGCACTGACATGACAAAGAACTGGAATCTAAAATATAGAACAGTCAAAATCAAATAATAAGGAAACAAACAACATAATTTTAAAAATATGCAGCATATTTAAGCCTACATTTTACCAAAGATTACAAATAGCACATAAACAAATGAAATTATGTTCAACCTTGTTATTATTTTTTTGATAATGTAATAAAATTGCACACCTATCAGAATGGGTAAATTAAAACAACAAGGAAAAGAACCTAAAAATATCATACTTGAATGAACGCACAGCAGTGAGAATTCTCATACATCCCTGGTGGAAATGCAAAATGTTAATTTGCAAAAGTAGTAGACAATAATTACAAAAATTAACACATACTTATCATATGATGCAGAAATTCTTTCCTTAGATATTTATCCATGGAAATGAAAACTTATCTACACAAACACTTGTATGTGAGTAATCACAGTTAATTTAGCCATAATCATCAATACCCCCAAATAATTCAAATGACCATTACTGGAGAAAAGACTTAAAAAATACATGGAGACATTCACACATTGGAATATGGAATAAAACGGAATGTACATGGACCTCAAATACAAGTTACAACATGTACGAATTTCAAATGCGTTATGCTAACTAAAAGATGTCAAACTCAAAAGGCTACATATTCTTTGATTCCATTTATACAGCATAATACCCAAAACAAACAAACAAACAAAAATCAAAACTACAGAAAGAAAAACATCAGTGAATGTTCCTGGCTGGAGTTCAGGGTAGGAGATTAACTACAAAATTTCTCAGGTCATTGAAACTGTTCTATATCTTGACAGCGGTGATGAATATATGACTATAAGCATTTGACAAAATTCACAGTACTGAACACTTAAACAGGTTAAAGTTTACTACACATAAGTTACACTTCAGTAAATTTACCTTAAAAACTATTGTGACGAAAAATAGTGCTGATAATTGATTACAGGCTAGTCAGTGATGAAGATGATACTGCTGCAGATAAAGGCAATGTTAATTATTTTCATCACATTTATAATGATGATTGGGTCCCAGGCACTATGTTGTTTTATAGATATTATCTTTAAGGTTCTTGGCAGAATTGGTAGTTATGTGTAATAGAATCACTTTTTTCTCCACTGGGAAAGTAAGTTTCATATTAGCTAAATAGTAAGCCAAAGCAGAACAACTTAAAGGCGTCTGACCCTAAATGACAGGTTCATTTGATTCTAAAAGACATTCCCCTTTTTTGTTGGCAGTGAGAAAATAGGAAAGAAAGGAGCTAAAGATCTTAGTGAGAATTCAGAAATTGTTCCATTATTATAAGAGCATGAGAAAGGTGGCAGAAAGATTAGATTCAAAGAAGGAAATATCAGAATGGCTAATAACTATGGTTAAAGTATAATTAGGATAACAAGTCAAAGCATTGGAGACCAAATAACTGTGGCATGCTCCCAAGAAAATTATAAACACTTTTACTGAGATTTTTGAGGTTAATGGAAAAAGGGGGACTTGGTTCATATTCAACTATTTATATTATAGCTAATTGAGAATTTAGTTTTGTGTATTAATTTATTTCTGTATGATTCTCTGTGTATGCACACAATATAAAGGTCACAAACGGGCAAGGCTTTTTCTCAAAAGGAAAATAAAATATACTGGAACTGAAACACTTATATGTGTCTCCTGACTACTGGAAAGGAAGGAAGGAGGAAGACAGAGAGGAAAGAGAAGGAAGGGAGAGACAAAGAAAAATTTAGCCATTATGTTAGCCTGCAAATTGAAATATGAGCTGCATAAAAGTTTAATAAATAAAAAGTAAGAATGAAAGTGAGTATTTTCATCTTGATCCACAGGGAATTAATTGCATAAATCCCTACATTTACCTCTATAGCCTGACCTTAGGAAGCAGAAATAATTAAGAAAGTGCTCACAGAATCCCATTATTAGAGAGTGAAATTACATAGAAAAACCTAATCCTGAAATCCTCATGCAGGTGAAGTCTCCTCGAAGACAAGTTTGTAGACTACAGGGAGCTGACAAATGAAATTGTGTATGAGATTACCAGTCTCCTGGAGACTCTTGTGTATGCTCACTTTATTGGAACAGCAACAAGACCGTCCATTTCCTGGCAATGAGAAGTGCCTGAAGAATTTATCTATCATCTAGAAGTAGTGTGAAAAATGCTCTGTAAAATCATTTAAAAATATGTTCATTTGCTAGGAATGAAAATTAAGGACAGCTGCTTACAACTGGCTTGAAATTCATCCTCTAACATGAAAAGGAAGGCTTCAGACATTTCACTGGGTTAAAGAAAAAATAAAAGTCAAGAACTCTTGATCATGATGCAGAAAATAAAACATTATTCAAAATAATTTTATTTTTCTTTTTTTAGGATATTGGCTTTTTGGAATATGAATAATTCATAAAAGTAACAGTAGTTTTTAAAATGTAAAATGGGGAAGATGCCAGGATGCTGTGTTGTAATATTAATGCATCTCTACATTTTTAAAATGTTAATATTATTGTAAAGTTCTAAATGCTTTACATATGTCATCCAGATGAATTATCTCTGATGATGCAGCTTTTATCGTTATCCCTATTTTACAGAAGAAGAAGTGGAGGCAGAGGACTGCGAATCCACATATTCTGGAACCATAAAGAATGTTCTTAGAAACCCTACAGAACCTTATAAAACTCTGGGAAAATTTGTCTTTGGCATAACTTCATCTTTAGTTCTGCTTCCTCAAAAGTGCCCTTTTGCTGGTTTTTGGAATGACCTACCTGGGCCTATTTGGTTCAGCAAAGATCCATGCTCAGATTTTTTTCTATATTCATTTCCCTCCTTTATCAAAATTTATTTGTTGGTATTCATTCCCTGAGGACCTTGCTAAGTAATTCCTCCTCACAGGCTAATGGAACAATGTACTACCTTCTCAGTTAATAGAGCTGCATTTCAAAAGAGCCATTTTGGAGACATTAACTTATGACATTAACTTATGGAAAAGAATTGATATTGATGAAGAGACTTTTAGGCATCAAGCAGGCCTCTTACTTAATATCTGAAGTACTTAGAAAGTCATTCTGTACTTATTCTGCCTATAATGTACTTAGCCGTAACATCCAAGTCATCTTGGTAAAAGCTGGACTTTTAAACATCTGGGACCGCTACAGCTATTCTAAATTGCCTTATCAAATCATAAGATGTCCGTGTGATCAGGGGATACCAATTTCAACAGAACTGTTTACTTTCAGGAGGTCGATAGAGATTTTTGTTTGTACTTAGCAGCTGGAAGACTCATAAAACCTGAAACTGAAATGGATCTTTCTTCTCTGAGCAAGTGCTAAAATTATGCCACCCAGACATGCATTTCTGATATACTCAACTATGTGTGATATTAAGTGGCCTTGCCATGAGAAATTGTACAAAAGTGTAGTGTATTTTGTTGGCTACAAAATATGCAGTCAATATCTTTGAGCAGTCCAGGTTCAGAACTATGCATGTGCTGCCATTGACAAAGAAAACATCCTCATATTCTAATGTGATAGCTTACAACATGCGTGATCAACTGTAGATTTTTTAAAACTTCTGGCTATATACTGTAAATTATTAAGTATATGTTATACTTTTGAATCAAGCAATTAATAGTCAAAAGTATAGGTACTTTTGCTTTCCACATGCAGCTATAAAATCTTGCGTAAGTTGTGCAAATATTACCATCTTGTTCTGTCACTAAACAATTAGGTACCCACAAGCAGAATGTTCACATGTCACATTTCAAAAGATTAAATTTTTAGCAAAAGAACTCTCAGAGTTTCCTCAACAGTATATCAGAAAATAGATATTCCCCAATATTTATTTTGACCTTAGAAAATTTTACTTTACACAATATACTCAAATTTGCATTATATTCATTGAAGAAAAAGACTGAGTCCTGATCTAGTGTTTTTCTGTATTGAAAGGGAGCGTTTCATATATAAAATATTTCTATAAAATAGCCTTGTATCTTACAGAAATTGTGAAGTGGGTAAGGCTTGCTTTTGAATCACATGTCCTGTTAATACCTGCTTCTTTTGTGTTTATTCCTGAACAATTTAAGCTGACTTTTAAGTTACACTACATACATTAGGTAGGCCTGTCCTGTTGCTTTCCTAATTTCATGCTTATTTTTCATTCCCGAGAGATGTAGATATGTGTGATGTATATTAATTAAACTAATCTCCAAAAGGCCATGACCATTCTCTCACATCTCTCACATTTCCACCATTTATTAGCTCTTCTTGATGGCACTTCAGAAATATTGGAGATGAACCTTTATTTCTTCTTCTCCAGCTTTATAACAATCCAAGATGGTAGGGCAGCCCTGGGGGCTCCCTAGGGAAAGATCAACCATCCCCAACAGAGTTTAAGCTGTTCAAGCTATGGCTGTGTTGAACCTGGAGAGGTGACTAAAGCTCTGGGTGATGGGGGCTGTGATACACTGAAGGCTGATTATACATCACCAGCTCAATAAGCAAGCGTCCAGTGTGGATCCAAACATTACCCTGTTTGCAAAGAAGTGCAGAAAACTCCTCTAGCAGATCCAACTTGCCCAGAAAGAGAAAGCGGCCAGGCAAGTGGAAGCCCCCACAAGGTTAGCCAGGACCAGTGTACCACAGACCAAAAGGCAAAAGAAGATAAAAGCACCCCGGTATGTAAGGTGGAGGACTTTGAAGCTAAGAGCTAAGTCTCTCACTCCTTTCACCAGAAGATTCTCAGCTGAAGCCAGGAAGACTCTGGATGTTTCAGAGGACTTTGAAGAAAGCATTGTGCCTTTTCAGTCTCCTCAGTTTCCTGTACCTTAGTGGTCTAGTGACCTGCCCTTGGAAGGATATGTTGAGAGGAAAAGGGTGAGGAAGAAAGATTGGAGCAGGGGCTCCTTAACAGTCAGCTGCATTTGTAATTAAAACCCTAGAGTTCTCACTCAAAAAAAAAAAAAAAAAAAACAGACAAAAAAACCCAAACCGGCCAAGAGGGCAAAGAGCTGATATGATGAATTATTATGTACAAAGAAAGAATGCTAGAGGTATTTCCTAGAGAGAGGTAACAAAGAGCAAATGTTTAATGGGTGTTAGTATAACTAGAAGGAGAAACTAGATTTGGAAAGTTTCTTACCTTCCCTAAATTTGTTTTTTCATCTTTAAAAATGAACCACAGGTGGCAAGATTTATTTGAGATTCAAATGACTAAATTATGTATGCTTTTATACATACAAAAGTAAGAACGCAGTGCCTGAAACACAGCACATACTCAGTGGATATCCGTGTATTTGAATTTCAGTTGAAGAAGCAGGATGTAGAGGGTTAGTGGATGATATTGGGCCTGGGGAATGAGAAGCAAACCAGTAGACAGGGAAGTGGAAAAATTAGTTTTTGGTGGGAAAGGTCCTGATATATGAACATCAGTGGTTAATATGAAAAGGCAGAGGGCACAAGCAAATGCAAGAGGTTATGAGATTTGGGTCAGGGTAGAGCCAGAGTTTATGGAGTTCCATATATTGAATTGCAAAGTGTTTTATGGGGGAAAAGACAGATAAGGAAGGATGGAGAAGAATGAGTCTAGATTAATAGCTTCAGGAAATGAGATGAAGAGGCAATGACCAAAACATTAATGAGGTGGTAGATATAAGTCGTACAAGAACTGGAGATACAAAGAAGAGATACTTTTATAATTTGGGGAAGTTGCACAAAAAGGGTTAAGCGTTGGCCATAAAACTTAATATCAGTGTCCAAATGTGGTTTCCATACATTCCCTCTGATACTTTATGAGATACCTTTCAAGAAGTAGCCTGATTTTCTTTGTAGGAAAAAAATAAGTTCCTTAAAGGAAAGTTAATATCATGGTACTTAAGATCCCTGAGGTGGATTCTGTGCTCAGTGCTTTGTCTACTTAAAGAGAAGTCATATGACTGCTGTGATAAAAATTGATTATTCTTATGACTGAGGAAATTAATAGGTGACACTGCAACTCCAGAGGCCATTCGCAAGCACAGAAAAGGCCATACAAATGCTAAGTAACAATGATCTTTATCTGAAGATTCATGTATATAATCATTTTAAGAGTGTGTTAGGGTGGTAAACTGCAGTAGGAATTTTTTTTTTGGTGGGGGGGACACAGAATATTTTATGATTTAAGACATGCATATGCACTAAAATTGAAGCTGAAACAAAGTACTCTGCTGTGTTTATCAGGTGTTGTTTAATGGTCGGGGACCTTCCAAAATTGGCTTAAGAGGAATCTGTGATACATAATCGCTGACTTTTAAAAGTTCAGAAAAAGTTGTTATGGTTTATTTGGAGATATCATATAGTTTACCAAAGTCTCCTGGGCTTGTTGACATCTCTGATACTCTGTGAATGAGGCCTTTTTTATTTTCCCTTCATTTGTTTAGCTCTTTACCTAATTGATTTTCTGTGCTAATACACTAAAGGTCTGAAGAAGGCATTGCCTCAGGTGTGACAGATGAAATAAGGTGCTTTTAGTCATTGCTTTTATCCTCCGTGTCTAATGTGTTGGTTACAGCTGTGCAGTTTAACAGCAAAATCAATACGTCATTTGCTGCAGGTACCTGAAAGAATTTGGAAGTCCTTCAGTATTTTAACTGTTAGATTTTCCCTGGAATTTTTATGTATGTATGTATGTATGTATGTATGTATGTATGTATGTATGTATTCATTCATTCATCCATTTATTTTCTGACACTGAATGTTACAAAGTTAGGGATTTCCCCCCCCCCCCCCCCTTGCCTTCTCTGCAAACCCTGTCTTTTCCACTAGCTGGTTAAGTTACTTTTCTTTGGGTTTTGGAACATCTGCCAATCTAAATGAATCCTGTAAAGTGTAAAATAAATGTTTAAAAAATCTTTTCCATTTTGTCTAAATCATCTTTGAGCTTAAACATTTAGCATATGTTCTACTGAAAATGGAACCACTTTGTATTGTGCACGGAAGGCAGTATGTGTGGGGGCACTTGGGTAATTTGTCATGTAAATGGATGCTTATATTGCCAGTTTTCCATTTTCCATTGGCAATGACATGGTTTCAGCCTGAAACAAAAAAAAAAATTCTCTTGATTAGAACATTTTCCCTATTCAATATTCTCTTGCATATATTTATGTTCTCTCTTTTATTATTCTCCAAGTGTTTGGTGCATGTTAGTTTTACTTTCATACCTTGAATGTAAAGTTCCAATGGGTGGGAAATGTGACCCACTTCTTTCTCACCCTGTATAGTCAGCACAGGCCCAAGACATGGAGGGTAGCTCATGCAGCTTTGAAAGTGCATGCAGAATTTATCAAGTTGATTCACTGCTAGTAGATTATTAGAAAAACCTGTTGAATTTGTTTTTTAATTGAATTTTCTTTAAGTGGTGATTTTTCTTCATATTTCCATGTCCATATATAATTTATAAAAGTAACTATATTATGCAAGAATTTTATCTCAAAGTGAACTTACTATTTTTTAAAATGCATCTTAAAAATGACTAGCATGCTCATTTCAAAGAAGGCACATCTGTAGGTGAAGTAGATACAATACTGTGATGCTTAAGAGAACACAGTTCATCAACATTTGTTCCATATTTTGGCATATTATTTGCAATAAGCGTAATATTAAGTCTTACCATTTTAAATGTTAACATCTAGAAAGGCTAAAGATTTAGACGAGTTTTTAAGAAAGGACAAACTTTTAGTATACGTCATAATATAGGATGTAGGCTAATCTCTTCCTTGGTCTACATCACCATATATGCAAAGGCCATGTTTGTTCATAATGATAACTCTGTAACAAAGTGAGACCTTAATTAAAATTAATTCAGCTTAGGCTAAGGTTAATATTAACTCGCTGTATATTACTTTCATATGAGTGCTTTTAAAAATTTTTTTTTAAAGTTTATTTATTTTTGAGAGAGAGAGAGAGATGAAGACAGAATCTGAAGCAGTCTCCAGGCTCTGAGCTGTCAGCACAGAGCCCAACACAGGGCTCATACCTATGAACCATGAGATCATGATCTGAGCCAAAGTCAGACACTCAACCAACTGAGCCACCCAGGCACCCCCGTATGAGTGTTTAGTTTAATTCTAATTCTAATTTCAAAACTATAATAATTCACAAATATGTAATTTCGCACAGTTAACCAGAAAACGTGACTTTATATTCTAATATTCAACCATTCTATTTATATTAAAAAATACCTTTTACAAGTTTCAGAAACAGTATGAAAAATCATTGAAATTGTTAAATTATTGATTTATTCTTGAATAGAATTTAATGTTCCTCCTCTTTGGATCTCTATAGATATGACATTTGGATAGATAAGTAATATATGTTCACATGTTCATATAGTTAAATATATTTACCTTAGCTGTTACTTAGCGTTATTTTTTTTTTTCTTCATTCAAGATGTCTGCAGTAGTCATCAAAGAATTATTCTAAGGTAGGGAAGACTTCTTTCTCTAAACATTCTGAGCTAGTAATCCAGATGGGTTCTGTTTTATTTGTAATAGTACAAACTTAAGCTTTAATTGCACTGACCTAAGCAAAGTAATGGACAGAGACTGAATCATGTGAAGGTTTTGTGTTGATAATAAAACAGATTCCCACTAAAAACTGTAGAATTATTTCCTAAATTTTATTATTGATTACTTATTAGAAAATAATTGATCTGGTTCAGTTAATTAAATGAGTAAAAGAAGTGACTCCTTATGCCTATTAGTTTAATGAGTACTTGTGTTTGATATGTTGGGTTTTGACTGGAGAATTAAGCTAGATTCCAGAGAAACCCGGTTGAAGCTAATTGTTGAACCAAAAGAAGAGTGAGTCAAAATATTTAATATCATCTAATCTTAAAGTGGGAAAAGGACTCAAAGTCCTTCCTAATTTAGCCAAATAAACCCATCTAAAGGCAATACAGTCTTGTTGCAGAGATGCCATATGAGCATGCTTTAGACAGGAGGACACAACTTATTTCTGGGCAGGAATAGATCTTCCCCTAAGGGAAAAGTTTTCTTTATATTGCTTAAATGTAATTATGTTGGTGGGAATCAAACAGCCTCAGGCTGTCTGCATTTGCATTCCAATGGCATAATATTTTCATTGCTGTTCTCAAGCTGCTTTAATCTGCTTCATTGTTTAAATTGGGGAAGTAGATAATTTTATGGTATATTGATGCTTTGGCAATCTTGCCCAAGATTGAATCATCAATCTTCTGAAAAATATGGCCAGGAAAAGTGTAGACTTGACGTGGTTGTTAGTCAAGAAAATAGGCAATAGCCTCATGAAAATCACAAGTAAAAATATATAAAACCCTAATTCTTTAAGGATAAAAAGGCCTAATAGGACATCTATATTCTTTCTCCCTTTTCTGGGATAGACTTACCTAAACAAGATATATATGTATTATATGTCATACTTTAGAATTAAGTGACTAGCTTTTATATAGCAACTATCATGTAATTTCTTTAAGCATACTAGAAGATACAAAGATGAATACGACTTTAGTCACTGTACACTAGGAATTTATAATCTGTCGGTTGAGATAGCCTTGTGCACAGATATTAAGAATTTAAGCAATGAAAGGAGCAGACAGGGGACTGAATGGAACCCTAGATTGAAAAATGGGCAGCTAAGTGCTAAGAGCTCCTTAGCATTCCCAAGAGGCAGCTACTCACCTTTTTTCAGCAACACATTTCATCTAGTGCATTCTTCAATACTGCTCCAAGATGGTCACACTGCTGTTTTTTTTTTTCCTGCATGTACCCATGTTTGAGCACAGGCATCTAAATATTATCAAGGCACATAGTCACGCTATAAATGTTTTTTTTGTCTAGTTTTTCTATATATTTCTGCTTACATAAAATGTAAACTTAAAATGTAACATAACTTACATAAAATGTAACTCTAAGTTGCCTTTTCCATAATGTTGAAATCAGTTGATCTAACAAAACACATGCACTATTTCAGCAAGACTAGTTGTGTGAAGCAGATTTATGTTTATGATAATGTAATTTATGTTTATGATAATTCAATATATAGGCTTCATCCTGGTCAAATTGTATTTACCACCCACTAATATTTTTGTTGTGTTACAAGATGTATCTAAAACTGAAATAATAATTTAGAAATAAAGGCTTCCTGGATTTTATGATTTCCAGGATTCATTAGCAATAGAGAGTAAATATAGGAGGGCTATATTTCTACCCATATTCAAATGTGGCATCTCTGTTTCCGAAATCTCCTTTATTAACTTCTTTTTTTTTTTTTAATTTTTTTTTCAACGTTTTTTATTTATTTTTGGGACAGAGAGAGACAGAGCATGAACGGGGGAGGGGCAGAGAGAGAGGGAGACACAGAATCGGAAACAGGCTTCAGGCTCTGAGCCATCAGCCCAGAGCCTGACGCGGGGCTCGAACTCACGGACCGCGAGATCGTGACCTGGCTGAAGTCGGAGCTTAACCGACTGCGCCACCCAGGCGCCCCTCCTTTATTAACTTCTAACAAAGTATAGTGTTAGAGATATTTTTGGTATTTGTTCTCTGTGTTGCTATATCATATCAAGTACAATGACATGTTCTCAAAACCCTGATGGTTTGGGGTGAACACAAGACCTGGAATTTAGCTTCAAATCAAATTATTTCCAAGTAGTTTTTATGTAGGAAATGTAGCAGGAAAATTGGGTGCTCTTAATAGGATATCTATATCCATTCTGGAGAATTCCTGATCTCCTATACATCTTCCCAGGAAAGAACAGCTCTTGCTTAAGTTATAACAGGAACATTGATTCCTTCCTTCCACCTATAACTATTATATAAACAACAGAACCTACGGATCCCAGAACAGCATAAAATCTACCAAAAACCTTGAAAGTCAGAGCGGGTAATTGATTTTTTTTTTCATTCATTAAAGACATATGTTGATTACCTACTAGGTACCAGGTAGAAGATAAGGGAATGGTGGGGTGGAGAGACACAAATAAAAATGGGTCTTGATCTTAATAAAATCTGCCTTGAAAGGAGAAGTAAAGATAAAACCAGAGAATCAATCAGACCCATATATCTTTTAGGGGGGTCTTTTGTAACCTCAATCCAAATCCAACTACAGAATGATATATGTGATAGTGACTCAAGACTATCCTAGGTCTGGTTTCACTCCCTTGGATATGTGTAGGGATGCTATTTCTTTGAAATTGCTTTGGGTTACTTCGGCAAGTTTATTAAAGGAGGGTAGAAGAGAAAGTTGTAGTAAAGCTTCTCCACTTCTCAGACAATAAATTAGACTTATATACACACATACCAATTTGGTATAACCATCCATCCCTCACTCGCTACTTCTCACAACCAAATATATTTATAAAAAGCACATTTTTGGCACGTTTTAAATATGTCCATTGGAGAGACACAACTTAAAGATATATTGGCCCAAGAGATGATACTTAAAAAGGCAATTCATAGTATATCTATGATCTTTGGGTGTTAACTTAAAAAAAAGAGAATAAATTAAGAGTCTCTAGCCATTTTTAAGTAGTCAGAAAATTACATGGTTTTATACTGACAAACAGCTCTTTCATTCAAGCATGGTTATACTTTGCCAAGGTGCAAAAGGAAGAAATGTCTGTTATTTGCCATCTAATTTTTACCTGGCTATAGCTAACCAAGTGTTCTATGTCTATTCCCAAGGTGTCTTATTGAGATGCTATATTATGAGGTATTATATAAACAGTAAAGAAAAAAATTATGGTTTTTACTTTTAGTTTTCAGGAAAAAGGAGTGGAGAGGCAAAAGTCTTATAATATAGGAGCATAGGAAAAGTAATGAATTTAATCCAGAGAAATCAATTCTCTAATTTATTTGTGGTATTTTCCATGATAATCTCAATTGCATCTTTCAGACACTATTCAAAATATGCTGAGCATAGATAGTATGGGAAAAGTAAGAAAGTGACTGTATGAAAGGGGCTAGATAAAAGCAGAGGCTTTCTTTTGTTCACCACTCCTATCCTCTATGTGAGCACTGTACTGTTTCAGGACTTTTGTTGTACCATTATTTGTAAGATGTCAATGAAACAGAAAAAATCATTATAGGAGGGCCACTTGCTTCGATAGATTGTTTTGCAGCAAATGGTTTTTTGGTGAACTAAATTTACACTGTTGCAGACCAATCCAGTTATGGGTTCCAGCAGTGGAACTGCAAATGAACACAGACATCTGAATATTATCAAGGCCCATAGTCATGCTATAAATGGCTCTTTTGTCTACTTTCTATATATTT
This sequence comes from Panthera uncia, assembly GCF_023721935.1. Taxonomy (NCBI): domain Eukaryota; kingdom Metazoa; phylum Chordata; class Mammalia; order Carnivora; family Felidae; genus Panthera; species Panthera uncia. The sequence goes on along the minus strand of NW_026057580.1, from coordinate 54,909,621 downwards.
CTGCTTACATAGAATGTAACTCTAAATTGCCTTTTCCATAATGTTGATATCAGTTGATCTAACAAAACACATGCACTGTTTCAGCAAGATCAATTGTGGGAAGCAATCGGGTCTACTTTAATTTATAAAATGCAGCATTAATACAGTCCTTTGTAATGTGAAAAGTCAAAGAAAATGAAAACCAACACTGGTTCTTTTATTTATACATGCAAGCTGTCAAATCAGATAAAATGCTTGAATACCTGTTATTATAAAAGGAAAAGACTGACTAGGGAGTGAGTATGAACCTCTTCAAGGAATTAAGGGAAAAAATGGAATAAGGTTCATGTGGAAATCATTTTCAACATGAGTAGTGGTCCTTTTCCTTATATTTTCTGGATTCCATAGTATTTTGTTGCTTTATCCATTTCACTTGAGGAAGTTAGAGCCTATCCCCATATTTGGAATTGATGAAAATCTATAATATGTCAAATGCTAGGCACACATCAAATGGCAAGTTCTAAAGAGTGATGGATGGTAAATTTTGCAGCTAGGTGTTTGGCAAGTAAGAGATGCATTTTGTATTCTAGCAGTGCTCCCCGTGACTTTCCTCCTGATGTAATCTGAATGTTACTGACCTCTGGAATCTCAAAGCAAACAAGATACGGTCATTCCATAATATTTGCAGTCTCTTATGCCAAAAAAAATTGGGTTAGCTAATATTAAAACAAAGTATAGGATTTCTAAGATAGGGTATGTCAAGTATTATTTAAATTAACGGTTCAAAAATGATTAATGGTAGAAATGACATGGACATATTTAACTTGAGAAATTCCAAGTTGCCCTGTGGCTGCTTAAGGACCATAGTTTTTCCTCCATCTTCAAGTTTTGGTTCTACTAATTCAAAGCAATCTCAGGAGAAAACTCCCACTTTATGTTAATAGTCCAATCAAGCATTACAATTAGACTCTTTGGACAATTTGCACACATCTAACATAAAACTAGAAGCTCTGGAGTACTAAAATTGTCTTTAGTCCCTGAGATTAATACCATTTCCCTGAAAACCTCTTCAGCAAGCAGGATATACTTTATATTTCAGAGACACGTGGTTTACTATGTTGATGTCATCAACAGTTTTTTTCCCCCACTCATTTGAATTGTGATTTGGTAAATTTCAACAAGATGCAGTACTATACTTGCTTTTCAAAACAGCTTTTTAGGCATTATGTCACAAAACAACTAGATATAGTTGCAATACTTCAGTTCAAAACACGTATCATTTTAGCAAGGGTGCAGTGTATCCTGTGTACATAGCCCCTACAGCACTTTCTTAGTCTTTATGTTGTAGTGCTGTAGAAGTATATTTTAGGTTATCACCTCTAGTGCTTTACAGAATACAGAGCACATTATATTAAACTAGCAGTGGACAGATGAAAGCTTTTTGTACACAGCACAGTGAAGCTGTGAATTTGCATTATCACTGATAAGTTCCAAATCTCCCATGGGTTATTGCAGATTGCAAATAGCCATATTCTGACACCCAAGGGAACATTTGAAACCTCCTCATCTTTTTTTTGTTAATGCTTATTTATTTTTCTTAAAGACAGAGAGAGAGAGAGAGGGAGAGAGAGAGAGAGAGAGAGAGAGAGAGAAGGGGAGGGAGAGAAGTAGGGAGACAGAGAATCCCAAGCACTATCAGTGCAGAGCTTGAAGCCAGCAACTATGAGATCATGACCTGAGGAGAAACCAGGAGTCAGACACTTAACTGACTGAGCCACTCAGGTGCCCCAGAAACCTCCTCATCTTTTTCTTTTAATTTATTTACTTACTTTGAGGAGAGAGGGGCAGAGAGAGAGAGAGAGAGAGAGAGAGAGAGAGAGAATCCCAAGCAGGTTCGGCACTATCAGCATGGAGCCCCATGTGGAGCTTGACCTCACAAACCATGAGATCATGACCTAAGCTGAAAGCAAGAGTCTGACACTTAAATGACCGAGCCACCCAGGTGCCTGTTCCGTTCCTCATCTTTTTTGATAAAAATCCTGAGATTCTGTTTTAGGCAGAATACCTTTGTAGAAAAGACACTCTGTGTGTGTGTGTGTGTGTGTGTGTGTGTGTGTGTGTGTGTGTGTGTGTAAGTTTACTCAAATCTTTTAGCTATTTAAATATCTATTTTATTTTAACCCAATTATTATGAATTTTTATCCAATCCAAGACATATATGACTTCCATCTTTCCACCTTGCAAATGAAAAACTTAGAGCCATAAAGTAGAGTTATCATGACCATCATCATCCAAAAGGAAGGAGAGGAGGGATTCCCAATTTTAGCCATAATGGAATAACAGTTTTAAGACTTATCTTCCTAGTACAAACTTCTAGAAAGTAGGTTGAAAATATGAAATTATTCTTTTCACACATTGAATAAAAGGAAGCACAACACTGTGATCTTTGAAAAAGGGAAACAAATGAAGTAAGTGACATATTTACTCCAATTTTCCTCCTGGGGAAATTTCTAGATTGCAGCATAAGAAAAAGGAACTTCCACAGCAATAACAGAGCCCCATAGATATACTGTTTAGATATATGTAGACTTACTGTTATTGAAAATAACAATAAAAATTCAATAACAATCAGTGTACACATAGGGTAAAATTTGACAAGATGGGTCACAGATAAGTTTGGGGGCAATACTCACCCGAATTCATAGATCAGTATAATCATTTGCATTTCATCATCCAGTGTGAAAATTATCTTTGCATGTATGGAGCTTTCTGTAGAGACCTCAGAAGGGTCATGCCTCAGTAGTAGGGCTAAATTTGCACAAAGGTTATAAATTATAGATCAATAATTTAAAAACAAAAAGAAACAAACAAAACCCCCTGGACATTACCATAAAATTTTTTAAATGGACAAAAACATTTAATAAGCACTTTGCAAAAGAAGATCCCTGAACAGCCAAGAAATACATGAAGAGGTATTCAACATCATTAAGCAACAGGGAGTGCAAATTAAACCACAACCATAACACATGCATCAGAACATCTAAAATTATAAGACAAAGACTGACAATATCAAGTACTGGCAACCACATTGTTGGTGGCAGGTATAAAATAGTACAATATTAGTTAAATATGTATCTACCTTATGATCCAGAAAATCCACTTGGTGATATATATACAACAGAAATAAACACATTCCACCAAAATAGATGTCCAAAAATGTTCATGGTAGCTCTATTTATAATACTGGAATCACTAACAAAATAACGGATGAACAAATCATGGTAGGTTTTTACAATGCAATTACACTCGGCAATCAAAAGGAACAAACTATTCATACAGGCAATCATGGATGAATCTGAAAAATGTTATGTTGAGCACAAGATGCCAACACAAAATAATACATATTTTACGATTCTATTCATACAAAGTCCAACAACAGGCGAAACCAATCTATGGTAGTAGAGATTAGAATAGTGTGTGGTAACTTTTAAATTAATACGCAGATCAAAGTGCAACATTCTTTAAAGTAATACAAAAATTTAACTCAACATTATAAAATCACTGCATTCAGTATCCAAATACAAATTACTAGACTAGAAATGAAAAAAAAAAAGTAAAACAGGAAGAAAGACAGTCAGTTTAAATCCAGAAATAAGAGAGATGGGAAAATTATTAAATGAAGCTCTCATGAATAAGCGTAATGGTTTACTAGAAAAGATGTTTTTCTAGTATGGTTTACTAGAAAAGATAAGACATTTTTCTTTTCTTTAATAAGAAAAGAAGTAAGAGATATGAAAACATGAAATATCAAAAGATAAAAAATGCAATGCACTTGGGCGGCTCAGTAAGTTAAGCGACCGACTCTTGATTTTGGCTCAGGTCATGATCTCACAGTTTGTTAGTTGAAGCCCCATATCAGGCTCTGCTCTGACAGCATGGACCCTGCTTAGAGTTCTCTGTCTCTCCACCCCCTACTCATGCACACACGTTCTCCCTCAAAAATAAGTACATAAACATTTTTTAAAAATAGATTAAAAAACCCAATATCTAAAATGGAAAAAAATTAGTAGATAGTGTTAAGTATAGATTAGACACTGCAGAAGAAAATACCATGAAGATGAAGGATCAGGTGCTTTATGGTGATATGCTAAGCAGTTTAGCATATGATAATTGGGATGTTAAGATAAGAGGGTGTCAAAAAATATTTGAAGAAATAAATAAGAAAATCTTGCAATATTTAAAGTAAACTATAAACCCACATAGCCAAGTAATTTAACATAACCCAATAAAGATTAACAGAAAGCAAACTATTCTAATGTACAATATAATCAAATTATATTGTGATAAAAAGAAAAGCAGGTCAAGAAAAAAGTACATTACTTACAGAGACGTTTGAGAAATCACAAATATATTTGTCAAAAATTATGTAAGCTACAAAACAAAGAAAGGGGATCAGAGTGCTAATTAAAAAAAAAAGAAGAAGCAGTCTCAATTTGGATTTCTATACTGAAAAGAAATATATTTCAGAAAGTAAAGATTTTGGCAGGGGAAAAGCAAAGCTTATTTATGACCAGTATTCTTATACTACATTAAATATTAAAGGAAATCTTTAAGACAAAAAAAATGGATATTAACCCATTACTGAATATATTATTCACAAATATCTACTTTCGTTATATATAGAGAACTTAACTCAACACCAAAAAAAAAAAAAAAAAACCAAATAATCTGATTAAAAATGGTCAGAACACCTAAATAAATGTTTTTCCAAAGAAGAGATACAGATGGTCAACAGACACATAAGTGGATGCTCAACATCACTAATCAGTGAGGAAATACAAATCAAAACCAAAATGAGATATCATTTCACATGTGGCAGAATGGCTAGAATCAAAAAGACAAGAAATAATAAGTGTTGTCAAGGATGTGGAAAAAAGAAAGCCCTGTGCACTAGCGGTAGGAAAGTAAATTGGTACAGGCACTATGAAAACTACAATGGAAGTTCCTCAAAAATTAAAAATAGAGGGGTGCCTGGTGGCTCAGTCATTAAACATCTGACTTCGGTTCAGGTCATGATCTCGCGGTTTGTGAGTTCGAGTCCCACATGGCGCTGTGTGCTGACAGCTTAAAGCCTGATTCAGATTCTGTGTCTCCCTCTCTATCTGCCCCTCCCCCACTTGCACTCTGTGTGTCTCTCTCTATCAAGAATAAATAAACATTAAAAAAATTAAAAATAGAAATACCATATGATCCAATAATTCCACTACTGGGTATTTAACCAAAGAAAATAAAAATGGTAATTTGAAGATATATGCACCCCTATGTTGATTGCAGCATTATTTATAATAGCCAAGATATGGAACTAACCCAAGTGTTTATCAGTAGATGAATGATTAAGATGTGATTCCATTATGTTTCTCAGCCAAAAAAAAAAAAAAAAAAAAAAAAACAGAGAGAGAGAGAAAGAGAGAGAGATCTTGCCCTTCATAACAATGTGCATAGGCCTACAGTGTATTATGCTAAGTGAAATAAGTCAGAAAGAGACAAATACCACATGATTTCACTTATATGTGCATTCTAAAAAACAAATGAATACTAAATAAAAATTAGAATCAGACCTACAAATGAAGAGAAAAAACTAATAGTTGCCAGAGGGGAGATAGGTGGAAGGATGGACAAAATGGGTGAAGAAAAGTGGGAGAAACAGTCTTCCATTTATGGATTAAATAAGCCACAGGAATAAATTCAGCATAGGGAATATAGTCAATGGTATATATAATAATATTGTATGGTGACAGATGGTATAGCTGTACCTATGATGAGCATAGGATAACATATAAACTTGCTGCATCATTATGTTGTACACCTAAAAACCAATATTCCAACTATACTGAAATATAAAAAAAAAAAAATGCTTTACAAAAAAAAGCAAAAGAAAATGTTTTAACCTAAAAACTTGTATCAATATACAAAAAAAAAAAAACAGAAATGAAAAATATGTAGGTAAATATAAAATTTATATTACTTTTTGTTTGAAAGGGAGAGAGTGCATACATGTGTAAGCATGCACATGCAAACTGGGGGAAAAGAGAGAGGAGAGCTAGAATCCCAAGCAGGCCCAGACTTAGCAGGGCCTCATGCAGGGCTAAATTCCTGGGGTCATGACCTGAGCAAAATCAAAAGTCAGATGTTCAATCCACTGAGCCACCAAGGCACCCCTATATTACTTTTTTATTTCTTAAAAAATCTGTTTGACTATTGTAGGTTTAAAACATATGTTGGAGCAAACTGTAAAATTATATGGTAATAAGACCAAGGAAAGAAGGAGAGGAATGGAAGCATAATGTTGTAAAAATTTACATAAAATGTGGAAGAATGTAATAGCATTTGATGGTAGATTGTGATAAGTTGAAAGTTCATGTCAATGCTCCAGTTACTATCAGGAAAAAAAAAAAGGGTGGGGGGAGGAATAGCTAATAGACCAATAATGACGATAAACTAGAATGTTAAGTATTTAGTGAGGACAAAACTCTATACGAATCAATGATAAATGAGACCCAAAATCATTATCATTAGCAAATTATTAGATTTGAAGCTAATTTCATTGGTAACAACAATAAATATAAATGCTCTATACATTCCAATAAAGGCAGATAGTAAAACTGAAGGGGCAAAAGCAAAGGTCAAATACGTTCTGTAGATATTCAATTTAAATATAAATATACAGAAAAAGAAAAATAATGGAACATAGCATACAAAAAGAAATTACAAAAAAATCTGAAATGTCCATAGTAATATAAGAGTAATTAGATTTCAAACAAAATATAGTATAAGGTATAAATAGGAAAAATTCATAATGATAAAGTGCCCAATAATCAATAAGAATAGACAAATGCAAAATGAGTATTCATCCAAAAGCAAAGATTAAAAGTACATGAAGTAAAACTGACGTGGGTGCAAAGAGACCAGTTCATCATTGTAATTGGAGATTTCAGCACTACTCTAACACTAATTAATAGATCAAGAAATTAAGAAATAAGTAGAGATATAAAAGATATAACATAATCAACTAAATTCACCTAATTAACATTTCAGAAGATTCCAACAAATAACTACAAAATACGTATTGTTTTCATATGCACATTCATCAAGATTGACCAAATGCTGGTCCATAATATAAGTCTTCATAAACGTAAAAGTGTCTATCAAATGTGTAATATCACTACAATGAAATTAAGTTAAATATCAATAAGAAAATATCCAAATATTCACCTATTTGAAAATTAAATAACATAAGCCTGAACAACCCATGAGTAAAAACAACAACAACAACATAGGAAAATATTCAAAATTTACCAAAATTTGTTGGCTGTAGTAAAAGCAGTCTACAAAAAAAAAAAGGAGATTTAAATGCTCATATAATAAAAGAATTCTCAAATCAATCATCTAACTTTCCAACTTTAGAAGGTAGAAATAGAAGAATAAATCAAATTCAAAATAAGGAGAAGAAAGGAAATAATAACAAGAGCACAAATTAATAGAAAACAAGCAAACAGTTTCTTAGAAAATATCCATAAAATGTCTATTAGACTGGAAAAAATTTATACGTTTTAAAAACTAAACATAAAATAAATAAGACAAAATAAAAAATGGTTGATAAAACAGAAAAAAAGATACTCTTTGCCAATCTCAGGAATGAAAGAGAAGTTAATAACTACAGATTTTTGAGACATAAATAAATAATAAGTGAATATTGTAGACAATTTTATGCCGATGGATTTGAAATATTCGAAGTGTTAGTGAAACAGACATATTCTTTGTAAGTCATATGTTTTTCAAAACTGACCTAGAAATCTAAAAGACCCAGAAAAGCCCTATATCAACTAAAATACATTAAATGATTCATTAAAAACTTTCCAACCCTGGTAAAAATTGACAAAATGATTCTAGAATTTATATGGCAACAAAAAGAAAGAAACAAAAAGTCTGTGACTTGCAGCCCTTGACTTCACATATTTTTATAGAGCTGTAGCAGTCAGGATAGTGTAACACTGGCACAAGAAAACACATTCAGATAAATGGAGCAGAAGAGAGAATATATAGTCATACTCATATATATATAGTCAATTAATTTTTGACAATGTGTTGAGGAAATTAAAAGAGGAAGGACAATCTTTTGAACAAGCAGTGCAAAAGAAATTAAGTTATACCCAAATAAAAAAAAAGAAAAAGAACTTCACTATTACCTCATATCACAGCAATAGTTAATTTAAAAGGGACCTCAGACTTAAAAGCTAAAATAGTACAACCACTACAAAAACACAGGAGAATATATTTACAAACTTTGATCAGGCAAGGTTTTCTAGATGGAGCATAAAATACATAGCCAATTAAAAATGGATAAATTATACTTCATCAAAATTAGTATCTTCTGCTTTTAAACTATGTCATTAAAATGAAAATACAAGATACATATTTGAAGATTATATTTATAATGCATATTTCTCACGAAGGATTTATATCCAGACTACGTATATGTTGCTTAGTGATAAGTCAAACAGTTCAATTTGAAAAAAGTGGACAAAGGATATAAACAGAAACTTCCTGAAAAGGGTTATGAGTGGTCAGTATGAATAGGATAATTAAATTAATATTTAAGTGGTCAAGGAAATGAAAATTAAAACTGCAGAGACATTACATAGATGTTAGAATGACTGAAATTAATAAAAATTGGCAATACCAAATGATGGACTGAATAGGGAGCAAAGTGGAATTCTCACATATTGCCTTTGAGGATATAAAATGTACAAGTACTTTTAAAAAGTTAAGCAGTTTCTTCAATATTTTGATATACACTGATTTTATACTGCCCAACAGCTTAATTTCTAGATGTTTACCTGGAAACGTGAATAGGAATGACATAGCAACTTTATTTTTATAACCCCAAAGTAGAACCAGCCCAAACGTCCATCAACAGGTGGAGGGATAAATACATTGAAATATATCTGGGGGCATCTGGGTGTCTCAGCCAGTTAAGCGTCTGACTTTGGCTTAGGTCACAATCTCACAGTTTGTGAGTTTGAGCCCCCATCAGGCTCTGTGCTAACAGCTTAGAGCCTGGAACCTGTCTGATTCTGTGTCTCATTCTCTTTCTCTGCGTTCTCCCTCTCTCTTTCTCTCTCTCTCTCTCTCTCTCTCTCAAAAATAAATAAATTTAAAAAATAAAAAAATAATAAAAAATAAAAAAATATATCTGTAAGATGCAATATTGTTCAGTAAAACAAAGCACACTACTCATAGAAATAACAGGAATGAATGTCAAAGACATGCTGAGTGAAAGAAAACAGACATCAAGAGTACATATCACATGATCCAATTTTAATAAAATCTAGAAAAGATAAATTGAGTTTGTAACAACAGAAAGAAAATCAGTGGTGCCCTGGGTTAGAGTCCCAGAAGAAGATTGTCTTGTAAAGGATACAAGAGAAGCTTTTTGGGAAGGTATTGTTTTATATCTTGACTGTGGTGATTACTACATGAGTATATAAGTTCGTAAAAATTCATTTAGCTGTACACTTAAAATTTATTTATTGTACGTTGTATTGCACGTAAATTATTGATTTAAAATATAGGGAGGGTAGGGTAACAGAATGCAAATCTAAGAAAACTGACCTTCTTTTTTTCCTAAATATCAGTATCTTAGGAAAGATTCAGTGCTCAGATGTCAGAGTTAAATAATATAGAAGGGTAACCGTAAGGCCTCTGCAGAATAGAATGATCTCCTCAGTAGTTTTCTATTACATTTCCCTGTCTCATAATTGAAATGAACTGTGCAGTCCAGGCTGAGAGTCATCATTCCTCAAGACTGAGCAAAAATTGCAGTGAAGTTATCTCCAGGAGAGCAAGTTTGAAATGAATATATGGTGCCAGGAAGATGGGTCATCGACATAACACTTTACTAGCATGTTTACCAGATAAGAGCTTTTCCAGGACTGGGATACTGTCCAAATATAGGTAAGCTTCAAGATAAAGAAAGAAAGGGAGTAATGAGGCCTATATGGATGGGTGAAGACAGAGTTGAACTTAGGAAGCAAAATTGCCTTTGGGTAGTAGTGTATAAGCCTTTGGGTTTGGGTAAGACAGCCCAAATGAGTCTTTTCTAGTTTTTAAATGTTTATTTATTTTGGGAGAGAGAAAGCAGGAGCATACATGCAAGTCGGGGGTGGGGGGTGATGCCAGGAGCAGAGGCAGAGGGAGAGAGAATCTTAAGTAGGCTCCGCTCCCAGCACAGAGCCCAATGAAGGGTTCAATCTCATGACCATGGTATCATGACCTGAGCAGAAATCAAGAGTCGGATGCATAACCAACTAAGCCACTCAGGCACCCCCCACAAATGAGTCTTGATATAAGTGAAGGTGCATGATCTTTTTTCCTGTTTTGTTATGTGATAGGTATCTGGACTTAGATTAGTGTGAGGCACATAAGAAGTGCACAATGTTTGTTGAATAAATATATTAATTAATTAATAAAGCTGGGTGATTAACCAAAGAGTAAATAAGGCAATGAACATAAAATTCATGTAATATTCAAACTCCTAGTACAGTGTCAGGGCATATATCATACTCAATATGAGTTTAATAATTATTATGGGAATAATAATTAATAATTATTATTTCATAATTTTGGCTAAAATCAGCCCTGTAACAATTGAATTTATCAAAGTCATCAATGAGGGGCACCTGGGTAGCTAGGAAATTAAGCACCTGACTCTTGATTTAGGCTCAGGTCATGATTTCATGGCTCATGGGTTTGGGCCCCACATCGGGCTCTGCACTGACAGTGCAGAGGCTGCTTGATATTCTCTCTCTCTCTCAAAAAATAAATAAGTAAACTTAAAAAAAAGTCATCAAAGAATACCGTGAAATATTTTTTCAAAGAAGGGGAAAATGCAAGGTCAATTAAAGCAGGACAGTTATAAGGAAAGATTTTAACTATGTTTAAAACTGCTCAGTTCCCAGCTGTTCACATTATATTGAAGTGCTTTAGGGGAAAAAAACCTCTTTGACCTGAAGTTCAGAGCTGAAACTCAAGTTAAAATAAAAACTGTTCGGTTTTAATTACAATGATTAAAGATGACAAAAGTTAGAGAACTCTGTACTTGTGATTTAGTAACTCAACTAACTATATTATGAATGAAAGGAGCTTGTTAAGCCATCTTGATAAAAAAGAAGGGGATGGCCTTCCATAGGAGTATATCAGTCTTCAGCTTAGTAAACTGTGCCTCTATTCCAGATCCCTGGTTTCAACAGTCTCTTGTGCTCTGGTGTGTCTTCCTCAAAATTTTCTGTTTCTTACAGGTGTTCTGGATCTCCCAGGCTGGACAACACTGTAGCACGAAGCATCCCACATTCTGACTGGGACCCTTCAGGGAGCACTGTGAGCCTCTACCATACCCCACTCCCTCTGCTTGTGAAGACAACTGGATGCTCCAAGGAGCCCTGAGACCCTGTGGTTATCCTGAGACCCTGCAGTTGGGATGGTTCCAGAATTATGGCTGAGGGAAAAGACTGTTCCTGTTGTCTAGTGTGATACATCTTTTCAAAGACTGCACAACACTGAATCTCAAGAATAATGCTAACATGCTGATTTGTTTATATGGATGAGGGCCCTGTTAAAAGTAGCTTTCTATATCTTCTATCCTAAGAAAATAAAGATAAAATGTAAAATAAGAAGAAAATGGTAAAGTGACAATATATAAAAGAAGGCCTAACAATACTGAAATATAAGCAGTTCTATTATGAACATGCTGTACTATGAATGTGATTCCACTAAGGTGGAATTTAGAAGTAAAAATGGTGGACTTAAAATCCAAGTAATAGTTTAAAACAAAAATAAGCCATTTGAAAATCAAAGCTGAGTAAAATCTGTAAGTAATTAGAAAATACCTGTTTAGATTGGAGACAGAAAATATAGCTTCTCTGAAATTTCAGAGTGCAGAACATTCACTGAGCAAGAATGGTTATGCTCTAGAAAATAAATGAATGTTTGTAACCAATGGCTATTATAATAGACATATCTAAAGTTATTTAATGAGGCATCATGCCATGCCTAAATTATTTCAGTGCTTTTAAATATTAAATATCTCAATGCTTTAAAATATGTCTCTCACTTATTAGACATGTAATAAATACTTGTAACCTAAATGGAGCTTAACATTTGTTGGATTTTTATGGTAATAATACATTAAAATTCTGTAAGAAGAGAGCAAATTCAGATGTATGTAGTACATTTTTGAAACACAACAAGGCTTACAAGTAGGAAAGTTTTTGTATTACCCAAGGCACTACTTGTATAATGTCATAGCATTAAGAATTGACACTGTACTCCTTAAAATAAGCCAGTTGGGATTTTCAACTTTGAATGCTTCAATATACAAATAGCATTTGCAAAATAATATATGGAACAAAGAGTGTTCAAAAACAGTGTCTTTCCCTCTTTGGGAAAGAGGATACAATCATTGCAAATATTTCCTTTAAAAATCTTCTATGAAGCAGATCGTAAGAAATATTTAAGTTATGCATTAAACACATGTACGTGTGCGTGTGTGTGTGTGTGTGTGTGTGTGTGTTTCCATTTTGTGGCTGTGTTTATTTTTTGGAAGTATAATACTCAATCCCTGAATATTCTGAGAAAAAAAAACCTTTTAGATAAAATTTTCCTTTGGCTGCCATTTGGGTCTAAGATCAGATCAAATTCTAATTCATTCTTTTCTTATTTAGATGTTATCAGTGACTGGGTGAAGTGAATATTTTATATGGCTGGATAGTTTCTTGAGTTCACCTTTCTGAATTAAATAATTATAACTTACAATTCAAAATATGGAAAAAGAATAAGTTTTGTGATGTTGGCCTTAAATTATTGTACTGCTGATAAAGTATGGCATTTATCTAGAGAATGTGCATATATAGTTCAGTGTTGTCATGGGATCAGTTAGCATAGGAACACATTTAATGGGTAGGGTAGATTCTGGATCCTCTTAAGAAGCTAGATTCATTTTTCATCATAAAACATACTGAATTTAAAACATCTGTTCTTAAAATTTGTTTTTCTTAGTGTATCGCTCTTTTCTAGAAGGTGACTTCTGAGACCTTTCTGGAAAAATATAATGGTAAGCCTTGTGGGATTAAGTATATGTGAAACTATTGTGGGAAATGTAAGTTCCAAGTTAATTTAAGGAAACAAAATGCTAGAGATGCCTGGGTGGCTCAGTCAGTTAAGCTAAGAGTGTGACTCTCGATTTCGGCTCAGGATATGATCTTACTTACAGTTGTGAAATCGAGCCCCACCTTGGGCTCTGTGCTGGAAGTGAAGCCTGCTTAAGATTCCCTCTCTCCCTCTGCCCCTCCCCTGCTCACATGCGTTCACTCATGTTCTCTCTCTGTCAAAAAAAAAAATTGCTAGAAAATGCACTAACTATACAGAATGGCCTCTTTATGGAGCAACCCTTATTTTTAGAAAACATGACATGATTATAAACAAAGCTATATTAAAGTAATTTTTCTAAGAAAAGAAAAATATGACAAATTTTCAAGCTTTGAAGAGTCAAATTTTAAATATTTAAATATTTTCAGGATGAAGGATATTGAGACTGAGGTTGATGTTTTAAGTTGGAGATTCCATGTTGACATTTGCCTACTAGCAAAATTCTACCACCAAAAAGATTCCCTGTTATACTTGCAATAAATAATAGAATTCTCACCCCCCCAAATTGAATAAATTATGTTTCTTTTTTTCTGACTACAAACATTGCCTCATTGCACTTTGTGCATTTTAAAATTTTATTATAATTTTATGCTTTTAAAATGGAGCTTCAGCCTAAGAAGAGTTCATTTCTGGGACCTCTCCTAGTTATCTCATTTACCTCTCTCTCTCTGAAATTGTGTATGAAACAGGCTCCAAAATACCCCCACTGAGACATATGAATTACCTGTCTACTTGCGGCTAGGAAAAATTGGAGGGAAATGTGCAATGAAGCTAAAGCTCATGTTTTTGCCACAGCAAAAATTGGACAAATAACAGAAATCTAGTAATTTACTATATAAAAATTCCTACTGGACTATGAATTTCTTTAAACTAAATGAAACAATCTTTTTAGTTTCTATGATGCTAAGGCTTATGCATTTAACACAGATACATATTTATTTAGGGCTTTTTTTTCTTTTTAAAGTTTCTACACCTGATAGTAAAGCATTTCTTCAGAAGCTGAGGATATTTTTTCTAATCAGTCAGAATATGAAGACATAGCCCCTCCTACACACCCAAGTGAACTCCTACAAAGCATGTTTGTTATACAGACATACTTGATAAATACACAGATGGTTTTTAAACTCTGCTTACTGCTTCTGTAATATCATCCTTTTGATAGTTTGCTACTAATTTCCATATGTTCTCTTCTTTCTTATTCAAAAAGATGATCTTCACAGTCTAGTCAACAAAACCTTTTGAGGGAATAAAACTCCTATCTCTCTTGCTTGTTTTGTAAAGGAATAAAATTCTCATCTCAAAATATATGTGAAGATAGCATTGTTGTTAAAGTCAAGAGGAGATCAAATTTCTAGAAAATAAATCAGTATTTTCCATACTGGGATACATAAAATGATCTATTTGAATTTAGAAAAAAACTAGCAAAAAGTATTTTATATTCATTTTTATTTCATCATTTTTAAATTCTATTTTTGTATATATTGTATAATATTCATGAAATCCATACAATTATTGTGTGACTCATACAATTATCATAGAAAGACATATAGAAGCAATAATATATTAAAAAGTTCAAAGATTTGCTTCTAGAAACTGAGCATGTGACTCTAAACTCCCTTCATTACCTGCTAATTAAGGCATTTTGGCAAATGTGCTTGTCTGTGCCTTGTCTTTAAAAAAGGGATGAAAATAGTACCTGCCTCATGGGTGATATGGTGATCAAATGAGTTAAGACTTATAATGTGTATAGAATACTATGTGGCATGGTAACTCTTATTAAAAATATTATTGAACTTATAAATAAACACAGGTGTATTGGAATGTATACATTGAGAAACTCATTAAAGTAGTACATGATCAAAATTTAGAAGTCATTTAAATATATGCATTTCTAATCTAGGTATACACAGATGTCATGATAATAGGTCTTAGAAGCAATCATCATTTTATGAATGAGTAAAGAAACAATTTAATGTATAAAAGGTTTCCTGATGAAAATGTTTTCCTTGCTGAAGTATGTCATAACAAAAAGCATTTTAAGTCTTGAGGAGGATAGACTGATTTGTTTCTGACTCTATGATCTTGGACAAATTAGCATTATGAAAAACACTTTTCTCATCTACTGAATTGCAATAGAAATATTATTTCATAGGATTGTTGCATAGACAAAGCAATTTATTACATGTAGGGTGCTGAGTATACTGCTTGGCACATAGTTTGAAAAAAGAATCAGTTTAGTTCCCTCCTTCTCCTGACTACAGTGTTTTAAATTCCTATATTACTTAGATAATAGAAATTTTTATTGGTGGTAGTCCTGTTGGAGTATCTTATTTTGAATTATATATTAACTAATCATTCCATATAAAGTATCCTAAAAGAATAGAATGAGTATGTTGATGAGGTTATGGAGCAGAATCAAGAAGAAAGTATAGGCGTGCCTTGTAGGCATGCTTAAACATGTCAGCCAAGTCCTTTATGATGGACCTCCACAGGCTAAGCAATGTCTCACTTAGTCCTACTAACAATTCATGTGGTGTTATCCATCAGATTCCCTGACTGCCACACTCCCCCTGCACAACTTTGACACCAACTATGCTACTAATTTTTTGTCAAGGCCTATTTCCAACTTCTAAGAGTGAATCGGGAAGGAAGAAACTATCTTCTCATTCCCAGGGATACTAAACTTTGGTCCTTTGAAGCCCTTAGTATGGACTATTCCTGTATACCTGCTGGTTTTAGAAATCTTTACATCAGTATCAGGGACCAATATCTCTTTGCCTTAAGAGACTGGTGTCCACACCTTTCCCAAGAGAAAACAGACCCTATACTTAGACACCTAGAATGTTCTTCTCAGAAATGTTATTTTCTCCAATGTCTCCTGAAGATAAAGGCAGAAGATACCAGTTTAGTTTCTCTTGAGCACAGAAGAAAACTGGGCATCTCACACCAAGACCCAAATCCTCTTAGAATATAGGGAATGAGACCTTAATAATTTTCTTCTCAGCTGTGTGCTATCAACCATAATTTCAGGTCATTCAGCAATTGGGATAGTTATCTACCTATCTATCTATATCACATGATTTTATATCATATTTATATCACATAGATATCACATATATTCACATACATATATATGAACACACAGATTCACATATATGCATTTGTACTTTAATATGAAATGTATGATTAAGGAGCCATATAACGAGCAGAAGACACAGAAAAATAGGAAAATACTGAAGGTTACTAAAATATGCTCCCATCTTAAAACATTTTTCCTATAATTGGTCTTTAATACAATAGAAAACTCAAAAGCATCAAAGTATTCATTCCTTATGATATATTTATTTTGGCAGAAAAATTGGTACAGCAATTACAAATTTGATGGGTTCTAGTTTGGGCATGGTGGGTTTGAAATGTCTGTGGGCATCTAGGTGGCAATGTGCACTCCACAGCTGGATCTGTGGGTCTGGAATCATGGGAACATTTGCAATAGTCATCAGCACATAGGTCAACAGTGAAGCTTTAAACAGGAAGGAGATCACTAAAGAATGTGTGAAATTAGAAAAGGGTAGAGAACCAACACTGAGGCACACCAACATTTGAAGGATTGCAAAGAGGAAAAATAGTCTTAAGTGAAGCCTAAAGGTGAGTGAGAGCAATATTATAAGCTATCACAGAGAAAAAGAGGGAGCTTTTTAATGAGCAGGGAATAGATACCAATGTCAAGATGTCCAAAAAAAACTGTGTACAGAATATGTTGAAACGACTAGGGGACAACTACTAACTTGATGAGATAGAGTTTCAAAGGAAGCAATGTTGATAGAAGCTATAAATTAATGAGTTTAAGAAAGAAGTCAAATGTAGAGATCAAGAGGGTAGATGTTGTTTATGACATTTGACGACTTGGGAGTTTTATTAAGAATTATAAACAATCAGGGGCGCCCTTATGGCTCAATTGGTTAAGCTCTTGATTTTGGCTCAGATTGTGATCTCAGGGTCAGTGAGAATGAGCCCCACATAGGGCTGTACACTGAAAGCATAGAGCCTGCTTGGGATTCTCTTTCCCTCTCCCTCTGCCTCTGCCTCTGCCTCTCCTTGCCCACACACACACTCTTAAAAAAACAATTATAAACAATCAAAGGCTTTATATATATGCTTAGATGGTAACATATTTCCTCCATATTTAGTCCTAAGTCTCATTATTTCCTACATGTTCAACCTGACTCCTTGATTTTTTAACAATGCATAGTTTAGATAGTTTAGATCAGGGAAGTAGTTCAGCATTTTGGGGTAATGTGACTAGAAATTGAGCAAAACATAGCATGTTTATTATAAAGAAAAAGGCTGGGAGTCACATATCACTTGATGTGTGGTCAAAAACATAGCTGATGTTCAAGACAACGGCTGAGCTGAATCTGAGAAAAATACGTTTTCAAAACCAAAACATCATATTGACTGAGGGCTGAGATTATGTAAGGGTGAACAGGATATTCTGGTAACTATAATTTTATTTGAGATGAACCAAGAGCTATACTCTATTCATAAACCCTTTTCAAATCCACCTGTGAGTGAGGTATAAAATTTAGAGATTAAATGCCCTATAAAAAGGGACTCATTTTTTTTTACTGTTGAAATATACATGTCTATGAACAGTAGGAGCGTATTAATGCTCATTTTTGGTGATTTGAAGCTCAGGTTAAATCAGCTCTTTCTCACTATCAGTGAACTGAGAACATGGAAAAATAGTCAAAAAGGGAGAAATTGCCTTCCACATCTCAATGCCTGCATAGTAGAAAGAAAGACACCAAGAAGTAAGGGGTGAGCTAGAAAGAGATATGGTTGCCTTCTTACACTGAGTAGATGAATACTTGCTCACATTCACTATCAAAATTTTAAGTCTAAAAGGATTTAGTCAGTAGAACATAGTAAGTCCTATAATTCAACGTATGAGTAGCAGAGAAGAGTGGAACTAAACATAACATTATCTTCCTGGATTAGATATTTGCTGAGCAAAATTTTAAGATAATTACATTGATACAGATTAAAAAAACCAATATAACAAATGGAAGACTCATAATACCATTTTAAGTATCTGTTATTCCAAAAGAAAATGCACACTCATTCAACCGTTAGAGACACTCATCCATCAACTGGTCATGAATAGATAAATCTATGCAAAAGATGGAGATTGTTCTATTCTCAAAGATTAAGCATTGAGAGTCAGGATTTTTTGTCATTCTTCCTTCTTTACACATTTTTATATTATTTATATCATTATCTCATTTTCTTTCATTTTCTTTCTAAATATGTGCTGACTCATCAGATTCCCCTGGATGAGTAATCTGCAAATCTTTATGTCTGTGAAGTGGTCAAGGCTTCACAAACTCAAGTAGAAAGGCAATTACTCCTTTGCTTGCATTAACTATGACTTGTCATCACATCCAGACCCTTTGATTCTCAAACAGATGGTGAGTGGGCCTTTACAATACCCTGGGATTTGGCTGGTTTTTCAAACACTTCTTTGGTCAGTCAGGAACTTGTTTTCACTCACACATTAAGATTTATGCTTTTTATAAAACCTCTCTATTGCTTATACTATATCCATTCCTTAACTTACAATGATCTATGCCTCAGTCAGTAGCAGAGACCTGTAAAACAAAGTCCTGTTCAAAACACAAGTAAAGTAAGCTGAAAATTGTAACTTGTTCTTTAACACTTATTTCTTAATATTTACATTCAGAGCATTGAGGAAGCTCTTTTGGAAACCAAGGAAGTGTCAGTGAAGTGATACCTTGCCAGGTCTAAACTGGTTTCTTGAGGTCTTGAGGTTTCTATTTAGTCATTTATCTGACATTGATATTCTCTGACTTTACTATTAGTTGTTATACATGTATGTAAAATATTCTACTAATGAAAGAATAAGCTCCTTGAATACAATTATAATTCTCACTTTTTTATATTTACTGCAATATCTGCTTTAGAGTCTTTTATAAATCTTGAACTAAATTAATAACAGTTGACAGGATTTCCAGAATTCATGTTTTTCTATAATTATTTTTAACATAATATCACCAAAAAGTCACATCATTTTGTTGTAAACAATTCATATATGTTTCATTATACGAAATATAGTTTAAAAAGAGAAACTATCTCAGAACCAGTATATTCTTAAGCAAAGGCTGCTGCATTAATCTCAAGTCTAAATATCTAATATCTAATATGTAAAACAGTTCAGTGTTTTACATAGACTTTACTATATATAACAATGGGAAAATTCCAACTCCAACGTTTCATGGAAAATCAGTGTGAATTTAACAGACAGTGAAGTCTCTATGAAGGAATTCATGATTCAACGTTAGAAATTCACCATCAGTAAATCCCTGGAACTGGATGAGTGCTCTATGATGAGGTGTGAAGGAAATATACTGTGAAATAGCAGAGATATTGACAAGGATATACCTTAAAAGCAATAAGCACTGGACGACTGAAAAGTTTCCCATACTCAAAGGGAATCTAGACATTTCGGCAAAATCTGAGCTTCAACTAAGAAATGCAGTAAATAATATAGCAAACAGATAATTCATTTCAAGTAATATAATTATTACACACTTCATGGGTAATTGTTTTAAAGTTTGAAACTAAGATTACCAGTCTTTTCCTAATTAAAGAACTCCTATTTTCTACATGGGATTCATTATTTAAAACTTTTTATCTCTTAACTGAATATATTATTTTTAAGTTTGTTTGGTTTGCATTATTACAAGACATTACTAATCAAATATTTTAATCAGCATTAGAATAGCAGTGTTTACACAAAAAGTAAAACATAAATAATTTAAAACATTAAAATGTAAGATACTTTAACCTGTGTTTTGTTTTGTTTTACTTATTTATTTAATTTTCAGAATTAGAATTTATTTTTTTAATCTCTTGTTTATTTATTTATTTTTGAGAAAGAGACAAAAAGAAAAAGAGAGTGGGTGTGGAGGGGCAGAGAGAGAGAGGGAGAGAGAAAATCTCAGGCAGGCACCACACTGTCAGCATGGAGCCTGATGTGGGCTCAAACTCACAAACTGTGAGATCATAACCTGAGCCAAAACCAAGAGTCAGATGCTTAACCAACAGCCACCCAGGATCCCC
Organism: Panthera uncia; assembly: GCF_023721935.1. NCBI lineage: Eukaryota > Metazoa > Chordata > Mammalia > Carnivora > Felidae > Panthera > Panthera uncia. Next base: position 54,889,239 of record NW_026057580.1, on the reverse strand, counting down.
AATTTTTTTTAAGATTTTATTTGTAAGTAGACTCTACACCCAACGTGAGGCTTGAATTTACAATTCTGAGATCAAAGAGTCCAAAGCTCTACTGTTTGAGCCAGCCAGGCACCCCAGGGGTAGAATTTATTGATTCATCACTTATATAAACACCCAGTGCTCATCACAAGTTCCCTCCTTAGTACCCATAACCCATTTAGTCCATCTCCACCAACCTCTCCTCCAGTAAACTTGTTTGTTCTCTACAATTGAGTGTCTTATGGCTTGCCTCTCCTTTTTTTTTTCTCATTCCCAATGTTCATCAGTTTTGTTTCTTAAATTCCACCTATGAGTGAAATCATATGAATTTGTCTTTCTCTGACCTATTTCACTTAACATGATACACTCTAGCTATATCCATGTTGTTGCAACTGGAATGATTTCATTTTTTTGATGGTTGAGTAATATGCCATTGTATGTACACATCTGTGTATGGGTGTGTGTGTGTGTATATATATATATATATATATATATATATACATATATGTGTGTGTGTATATATATGTGTGTGTATCCATTCATCAGTTGATGGACATTTGGGCTCTTTCCATAATTTAACTATTGATAATAATGCTGATATAAACATTGGGGTACATGTGCTCCTTTGAATCTGTATTTTTCTATCCTTTGGGTAAATACATAGTAGTGCAACTGCTGGGTCATAGGGTAGTTTTATTTTTAAATTTTTGAGAAAACTCTACTGTTCTCCAGAGAGGCTGCAACAATTTGCATTTCTACCAACAAACAGTGTAAGAGGGTTCCCTTTTCTCCATAGCCTCACCAACATCTGTTGCTTCCTGTGTTGTCAATTTTAGCAATTCTGCCAAATGAGAGGTAGTATCACATCATACTTTTGATTTGTATTTCCCTGATGATGTGTGATGTTGAGCATATTTTCATGTGTCTGTTAGCCATCTGGATATGTTCTTTGGAACAATGTCTATTCATGTCTTCTGCCCATTTCTTAACTGGATTATTTGGGAGGGGGTCAAGTTTGATAAGTTCTTTGCAGATTTTGGATACTGTTTATCAGATATGTCATTTGCAAATATCTTCTCCCATTCCTTAGGTTGCCTTAGAGACCTGTCGATTGTTTCTTTTGCTACTCAAAAGCTTTTATCTTGATGAAGTCCGAACAGTTCATTTCTGCTTTTGTTTCCCTTGCTTCAAGAAACATGTCTACTAATAAGTTGCTGTCTCTATTCTCCTCTTGGATTTTCATGGTTTCCAGTCTCACATTTAGGGCTTTCATCCATTTTGAATTTATTTGTGTGTATTGTATAAGAAAGTGGTCTAATTGCATGCTCGTTTTCTGCATGTTGCTCTCCAGTTTTCCCAACACCATTTGTTGAAGAGATTGTCTTTTTTCCAGTGGATATTCTTTCCTGATTTGATGAAGATCAGTTGACCATATAGTTGTGGGTCCATTTTTGGGTTTTCTATTATGTTCCACTGATCTTTGTGTCCGTTTTTCTGCCAGGACCATGTTGTCTTGATTACTGCAGCTTTGTAATATAGCTTCAAGTACAGAATTATGAGGCCTTCAGCTTTGCTTTTCTTTTTCTAGATTTCTTTGGCTATTCAGGATCTTTTGTGGTTCTATACAAAGTTTAGGATTGTTCTAGCTCTGTGAAAAATGCTGGTAGTATTTTGATAGGGATCACAATAAACGTGTAGATTGCCTTGGGTAGTATAGACATTTTAACTATATTTGTTCTTCCAATCCATCAGTATGGAATGTTTTTCCATTTCTTTGTGTCACCTTCAATCTCTTTCATAAATGTTCTATAGTTTTCAGAGTATAGATCTTCTACTTCTTTGGTTAGGTTTATTCTTAGGTATCATATAGTTTTTGGTGCAATTGTAAATAGCCTGATTTGTGACCCAGTATGTAATGTATTCCAGAGAATGTTCCATGTCCCCTTGAAAAGAATGTATATCCCCCCCCCCTTGGGTGAAATGTTCTGAATGTATGTATTAAGTCCATCTGGTCCAGTGTGTCTTTTAATGCCATTGTTTCCTTGTTGGTTTTCTGCTTAGATTATCTATCCATTGCTGTAAGGAGGGTGTTAAAGTCCCCTACTATTATTGTATTGTTATCAATGAGGTTTTTAGGTGTGTGTGTGTGTTTATTAATTGATACATATAAATGGGTCCTCCAAGTTGGGGGCATAAATATTTAAAATTGTTAGATCTTCTTAATAGATAGATCCCTTAATTAGGATACAGTGCCTTTCTACATGTCTTATTACAGTCTTTGGTTCAATATCTAGTTTGTCTGATATAAGTACAACTACTCGGGCTTTCTTTTGATGTCCGTTTGCATGATAAGTGATACTCTATCCCCTAACTTTCAATCTACAGGTAACTTTAGGTCTGAAATAGGTCTCTTTTACACAGCTTATAAATGGGTCTTGTTTTTTTATATGTTCTGATACCCTGATACCCTGATGTCTTTTGATTGGGGTATTTAGTCCATTTACATTCGGAGTGATTATTGATAGATATGAATTTAGTGCCATTGTATTGCCTGTAAAGTCGGTGTTTCTGGAGATTTTCTCTGTGGCTTTTTAGTCTTTGTTGCTTTTGGTCTTTCTTTCCCACTCAGAGTCCTTTTTAATATTTTTTTACAGGGCTGGTTTTATGGTCATAAATTCCTTTAGTTTTTGTTTGTCTGGGAAACTCTTTATCTCTCCTTCTATTCTGAATGACAGCCTTGCTGGATAAAATATTCTTAGTCGCATATTTTTCCCATTCAGCACATTGAATATATCATGCTACTCTCTTCTGGCCTGCCAAGTTTCTGTGGAAAGATCTGCTGCTAACCTGATTCGTCTTCCCTTGTGGTTAGGGATTTTTTTTCCCTCGCTGCTTTCAGGATTCTTTCATTATATTTGTATTTTGGAAACTGTACTATAATATGTCTTGGTATTGGCTTGCTTTTATTGATTTTGATGGGAGTTCTCTGTACCTCCTGGATTTAGATGTCTGTTTCCTTCCAGATGAGTGAAATTTTCAACTATAATTTTCCCAAATAAACCTTCTGCTCCCTTTTTCCTCTCTTCTTCTCTGGGACTCCTATGATTTGAATGTTATTACACTTTATAGAGTCTCTGAGTTCCCTAAGTCTACCTTTGTGATCCAATTTTTCCCTCTTCTTTTCAGTTTTATTATTTTCCATAATTTTATCTTCTACATCATTACTCATTTTCTGCTTCTTCCATCCTGTGGTCATTATATTCAGTTGGTTTCACATCTTTAAATTTTTTTAATGTTTATCTATTTTTTGAGAGACAGAAACTGAGAATGAGCGGGGGGAGGAGCAGAGAGAGAGGGAGACACAGAGTCCAAAGCAAGCTCCAGGCTTTGAGCTGTCAACACAAAGCTGACGTGGGGCTCGAACTCATGAACCACAAGATTATGACATGAGCTGAAGTCAGATGCTTAACAGACTGAGCCATCTTGACACCCCTGGTTTCACATCTAGGTTATAGCATTTTTTACTTCAACCTGACTAGTTCTTAGGTCTTTTATCTCTGCAGTAAGGGACTCTTTGATGTCTTCCATGCTTTTCTCAATCCCAGCTAGTATCTTTATGATCATTGTTTTAAATTCTGGTTCAGACATATTACTTATACCTGTTTTGATTAGCTCCCTGGCTATGACGTCTTCTTGTTCTTTTTGGGGGATAAATTCCTCTGACTTGGCATTTTGTCTAGGTCTCTGTCTTCTATATGATAGGCAAGCTGGTTACTGACAGTAATGGCTATATTAAGAGGTCCTGCTCCTCATAGTAATGGCTATATTAACAGGTCCTATACTGTCCAGGCCTTGCACTTCAGGAAGTGTTTCTGGTGTACACTGTGAGCACTCTGCTCCTGTTTTTTGGCCACTCATTCCCTGAGGTTGGTCCTCTTCAGATTTCTCATTGCCTGCAGTGGGGAGTGTTTGGACCTTGTCCACTGTGTGGCAAGTTTTGGTCTGCTTGTTAAAAAGGGGCTAGATCCTATTTCCACTGGAGCTGAAGCTTTGCAGCACTCTATCTTCAGTAGACTAGGTGGGTATGGGGGGTTGTGCTGGTGTTCTGGGAAAGGGGCTCATTGCTGCTCTCTCAGCCACACTGGTCCTACTTCAGAGCACCTACAGAACATGGGGTGGGGGGGGGGGGGTGGAGCTTGGTGTAAGTGACTCGAGCCTCCAATGTGGACATGTGGGCACTGTGCTGCCCACTGAAGTCCATCTTTGCTGATGGGCAGGAATAAAAATGACATAAGCTGGCTCTCTAGTCCATGGAGAGGGGAGTTCATGTCTACTGCTCTTCAAGGAGCTTTTACAGAACAGGAAACAATCTCCTCTCATTTGTTCCAGACATCCCTCACATCCCTGCCTTCACTCTGTGTGTGAGTCATCTATCCACCCTGAGGCACAGTGTTCCTGTGTTTTATATCAGGCATGTTCTCTGGGTTTCAAGACTCCAAATTTTATGAACCCAGTTCAGCAAGACCCACACTGATCTTCTGGGGGAGGGTCTCACTGCACTGTATCTGTTGTTAGTTTGTCCCAAAAGTGCAGTCATACAAATGCACAGGGGCTTGGAGTTTAAGGTAAAGTGCAGCAAAAAGCTGACATTCAGGTTAGCTGCCCTCAACATGTGTCTCTGTTTCTATGCTTATGAATGGAGCAGTTCAATGACACCCCCCCGCACCCAGCTCTTCTGTCCCTGGAGAGGCAGCGCCCCCTCTCCTAAATGCACTCCAAGAAGGGGAACGGTCTCTCCCAGTGCAATCCCGGGGATCCTCAGACCACACTGTCTGCTCAAGGCCTCTGCCCTCCTTCTCCACAGGAGCATCTCTACGACCATCAGGCTCCACCCCAGCAATGTTGTAGACTTCTAAGACCAGAATTTCAGCTCTGCTGTTTATAAAAATTTGTGATAATCAGTCCCTCTTGCTTTCCCTATCAATGGTTTCCCTATCAATGGTTTTGGGGAAATGTTTTTCTTGTGAAGTACCCTGCTCTGCTCTCTCTCTCAATCTCTCTCTCTCTTTCTCTCTCCTCTCTCCCTTATCAGGCCCCCTCCCCTCCACAGCACTGGTGATTCTTTCCTCTCCCAAACCATGTCTCCGTACCTTCTACCTTCCACACAGTGTGGCTTTTTTCTCCCTCTAGTTGTGTAGTTTATTCTCAGTTTTCAGATCATTTCCCTGTGTATTCAGAATGGTCTGCAACTTATCTAGCTGTGTTTGAGGGATGAGGCAAGCATAGGTTCCTCCTACCACTCTGCCATCTTAACTTTCTTCTAGCCTGTGTTGTTTTAAATATGTTTTTTTCAGGCTTTTGAAGCAACTTCTGTATCTCCATTTCTATTAACATTTCAGTCTTTTAGGTACCTGAGGAATGTTTATTGAAAACTAAGTTTTTATGATTTTATCATAATCTCTCAAACAATTTAAAAATTTCTCCAAGGAAGAACAGTAAATACCCTTCTTTCAAAATGTTTTGAAAACTATTTAAAAAAAATAACAACTATCCTTTTTGTTTTCTATTGATAAGTTGAGATGTTTATTGGACATAGAACTGCCTCAGCTGATCTGATCAGTCCTCCTTTTGTGGCACTTAGTTGCTGACCCAGTAGGAGGTGGATGCTTGTTCTGATTAATGTAACTATAGAGTCACTACTAACAGCAGCCATGCATTGCATTATAGAGCTCTCTAGATTGCAATATGTTGTCAAGATTTATATCTTCTAATGACTAGAACAACTTTAAGAAATAAAAAGAACAGCTATTATTTTCATTTTGCTTTCAAAGAAACTAGGACTCAGTAAAGTTATCTGAATTTATTTTGTAAACCACATGATCAGAAAAAGAAAAAAAATGAAACAAAATAAAAGGCTGATACCTCATTAAGTTTCTTGCCCACACCACAGAGATGAATCTGCACACTCTCTACTTCATTGGGGAAATTTCCAAGCTGGCTGATTGGGTTAAATAAGTGGTCTAAGGCTATGAAACATTGTGTTTTTCCCTATGAAGTTCTAATTGATGTACTTAGTAGCTGCACTTCTGTCTTGACCTCATTATTACCATTTTCAATGAGGTACATTGATGAGCACTAATGAAATTAATACTTTTTTTTTCTGTTGAGAAAGAGGGTAGAAGCAAAACATAAAAAGTGTGAGTAGATGTTAAAAAAAATCTAGGTTAAATTTAGTATATCAGAGCTGGAGCAGCATCAGATTCCCATACTGTGTATGAATTTACCAGCTCCAAAAAGTGTGAAAAAGGCTTAGAAACTTCATAGATACCTCAATGCCCATGATCCACCCACTTTAGGGTGTGATTTGAAAAGCAAATGGTGTGTTGATGGCATTAAAAAAGGTATAAAAGACATTTTAATGACAGTGTAATCAAAGATTATACACCAGCTGTCACAACCAAGGCAACCATAGTAATTGGGGGTGACCAGAAGGCTTTCCAAAATAAGCTTCTTTTAAAGATTCATTTAAAACTGTCACCAAAGGACTGTTGACATTTTAATTTTTTCTTTAGATTTGGGAGTTGTTATTTTATTTCTTTTTATCTTTTCTTTGCAGAACAGTATAGCTGAATGTGTTATCAGTCTGCTCTATAGTGAATGATCAGAGAAGTAAAAAGGAAAATATATTTATATGATAACTACTTTCATTAAAATTAAGGCAATTTTGAAGGCAGGCATTGAAATAATTGATTAATACATCAGTTTGCTTTAACTATCATGTAGAGATAGTTTATCCATGCATAATTTATATTTATATCATTAATTTGGTTATTAACATTTCTTGATAATTCTATGATAATAATTCTATGATAATAATTCTATGATCAAAAAGCAATTGTTAATATCATTGTCATGTTTAATTGATAATGGGGCTTATTATTGTTGTATTATATCTTTCAAGAACTTTGTATAATAAATGATATGAATGTACCTCATTTATAAACAGGTTATCATTGCTTTCAGCATTTTTTAATCTTTTCTCTTAACTGTACTAAAATTATAGTATAACAATATTTCATTACATTAGTAAAGTACCTCGTATTTTACAAAATGTTCCATTTATGTTTTGCTTTTTTTTTCCTCTTTTTCCTCACAACAGCCCAATAGCATATACAGGATAGGGATTAGTAGCCACCTTTTACAGAGGTGGGAACTGAGAATTAGAAACACTGATTATTTAGATAACATAATGAAGAAAGAGCATATCTGAAACTTTGGGACATCTTTGCCAATGTGTGGTATTGTTAGTCTATTGTTTTAAGCTAACTAATCAGTGAAGAGTGGTATCTCCTTGTAGTTTTTTTTTTTTTTTAATATGAAACTTATTGTCAAATTGGTTTCCATACAACACCCAGTGCTCATCCCAGCAGGTGCCCTCCTCGATACCCCTCACGTACCCTCCCCTCCCTCCCAACCCCTCATCAACCTTCAGTTTGTTCTCAGTTTTTAAGAGTCTCTTATGTTTTGGCTCCCTCCCTAACTTTTTTTTTCCTTCCTCTCCCCCATGGTCTTCGGTTAAGTTTCTCAGGATCCACATAGGAGTGAAAACATATGGTATCTGTCTTTCTCTGTATGACTTATTTCACTTAGCACAACACTCTCCAGTTCTATCCATGTTGCTACAAAAGGCCATATTTCATTCTTTCTCATTGCCAAGTAGTATTCCATTGTGTATATAAACCACATCTTCTTTATCCATTCATCAGTTGACAGACATTTAGGCTCTTTCCATAATTTGGCTTTGTTGACAGTGCTGCTATAAACATTGGGATACAAGTGCCCCTATGCATCAGCACTTCTGTGTCCCTTGGGTAAATTCCTAGCAGTGCTACTGCTGGGTCATAGGGTAGATCTATTATTAATTTTTTGAGGAACCTCCACACTGTTTTCCAGAGTGGCTGCACTAGTTTGCATTCCCACCAACAGTGCAAGAGGGTTCCCATTTCTCCACATCCTCACCAGCATCTATAGTCTCCTGATTTGTTCATTTTAGCCACTCTGACTGGCATGAGGTAGTATCTGAGTGTGGTTTTGATTTGTATTTCCCTGATGAGGAGCAATGTTGAGCATCTTTTCATGTACCTGTTGGCCATCCGGATATCTTCTTTAGAGAAGTGTCTATTCATGTTTTCTGCCCATTTCTTCACTGGGTTATTTGTTTTTCGGGTGTGGAGTTCTGTGAGTTCTTTATAGATTTTGGATATTTGTCTGATATGTCATTTGCAAATATCTTTTTTTTTTAATTTTTTTTTAACGTTTATTTATTTTTGAGACAGAGAGAGACAGAGCATGAACAGGGGAGGGGCAGAGAGAGAGGGAGACACT